>NW_007377665.1:0-82364 GCF_000475195.1 Diaphorina citri
TAGCCCTACCATTAAAGTGTAGGTCCCAATTTGAAGTTATGCATTATTCTTATGCAACCAGAGGGGATTACCCTAAGGGGTCGGCACTTGGGTCTTTGTTCTCAAGAAATACCCTCGAGGCCCAATAGTTTGAATGATGGATGATGAGGGTTGTTTGGTTTTCGGTTTCAGAAGAACTTGGTTTTTTTATGAGGTTGTGTAAATTTATTATCACTTTTTCTTGTATAAACCCCTTAATTTGTTCCTCCCTTTCTTTCCTCCAAGGTTTTTTACTTTCCTTATCTTATAGGAAGGAGGAAGGGAAGTAATGTAATCGGGTCAAATTTTCGATGGTCAGTTTTTAGTGCCAAAACACGTTTTGAGGTCCCTAGAGCTTAAATTTTTCAGCCATTGGTCCGTGTGCGTGTGTGTGTGTCTGTCTGTAAACAAAATATCTCGAGAACGGTAAGAGCTAGAGACTTGAAATTTGGTAGGTAGCTGTGTCTGTGTCTGTCTGTCTGTAAACAAAATATCTCGAGAACGGTAAGAGCTAGACTTGAAATTTGGAATGTAGCTGTCAAATGTGACAAGGATGCGACACGAACTTTTGGTTAAGACCGGTGCAAAGCTTGGCGGCATTTTACCGCTTTTTGGTGGTTTTAGCTGTAATTTAACAATATCTCGGGAACGGTATGAGCTAGAGACTTGAAATTTGGTATGCAGTTCACAAATGTGGCAAGAATGCAACACAAAACGTTTGGTTGCAATAGGTGCAGAGCTTGGCGGTATTTTGACAGCTTTTGGACAGATTTCGACCGTTTTTTGGCGATTTTCAGCTATACCGACTAAATGGTTAGAGGTATTGTAAAAGTTACGGTAGAAGAACTAACACCAAAATAAGCATAATTTAATAGGATAAGGAAAGTCGTGTGATGTTCACATCAATTTTTTTCTGTATATATATTGCCCAATACCTACTTTTGTTCACAATGAGTTGCACTTGTGTTTGAATTATTCCATCTTAAATCCTCATTAACAAACAAAACAAGTGAAATAGATCCTTTTCTTGGTTTTCATAATTATTTTACGCTGTGAGATCCAAAACGATCTTCGCTTTCACCTCATTACATAAATCCCAACCTTTCCTGCTGAGGACTGAGGTGGTGATACATAGGGCTAGGCTAGTTTGTTTATGCTAACAGTAAGAGGATGTGTATTTTTCTTTCGGGAAACATTCGGAACCGGGAACAATTCCAATGGCGCGCAAGCTTGAACTTCCTATGGTTAGTATGGTTTAGTAAAGGCGCCATTTCAGTTCCCAAAACGGAACCCGTTCTTCGAAAGTTTCCCAAAAAGAAACTACACCTCAACTTTCTTCCGACGTTCGCTAACCGACCATGTATGTACGTAGTAACTCACGCATTCAATATTCTGATCAATAACCTTCACTCAGAGAGATCACAATCAAAACAACTCGTACAAACCACAGCCTTGATCAATAGATCGATACAATATGAAATTGATTACTAGTTACGAGCAGGTCGAGATTCCAATCGGGTACATTGATTTCAGAATCGATTGACCGGAAGTTCAATGAATGAACAAGAGCTACATACATGGACAACATGGCACAAGTTATGGACGTCTGAGAGACAACACATGTGGACAGGGCCAGGCCAGCCTAACCCGACCACGGCACGGGGCTAATCCAACAATGGGCCCTACGTGCGAGTCTTGCCACAGTTCTTTACAAACAAGAATTCTATCATTATTTCCGGATTTCCATCATTTTCATACATACATTATTTGTAGGTTTGGATTTTCATGCAACTACGCTTCCAATATGCGACAGGCCTCATGATTTAGTTTAGGTAGTTTCAGGTAATTTAAGATCTGTTGGTTACGGACTCATTGAGAAGCCCAGAGCAATTGGGGACAGATGAAACCCCCCTGAGGACGTCCCTGGCGTGGGCAATCCATATGGAAGTCACTTGGAGATTGAAACAAGATGTCTGAGAGACAACACATGTGGACCAGGGCCAGGCCAGGCCAGCCTAACCCGACCACCGCACGGGGCTAATCCAACAATGGGCCCTACGTGCGAGTCTTGCCACAGTTCTTTACAAACAAGAATTCTATCATTATATCAGGATTTCTATCATTTTCATACATACATTATTTGTAGGTTGGGGTTTTCATGCAACTACGCTTCCAATATGCGACAGGTCTCATGATTTAGTTTAGGTAGTTTCAGGTAATTTAAGAACTGTTGGTTACGGACTCATTGAGAAGCCCAGAGCAATTGGGGACAGATGAAACCCCCCCCCTGAGGACGTCCCTGGCGTGGGCAATCCATATGGAAGTCACTTGGAGATTGAAACAAGAGGAAGGATGTGGACACAATATAATATGAGAAAGAAATTAAAAATGTATCAAGCGGGATTTAAGGCTCATGATGATCTGATGGACATGTTAAGAGAGAGGACATCCGGAGTATTGACACGCCTAGTGCAGAGCTCTCACATTGACCAACGCTTCGAGGGTGATTATTGTGATTAACCATTTATTGTGATTATTGTGGTTTACCAGTAAACCCATTTTACTAGCCATGGTAATAAGTCATATAGCTTTTTCAACACGTACTCGTACTCTGGGAACTGATCAGGCCTAATTAGAATTTACATGTGGATGTAACTGGCACCTGATGTAGTCAAGTGAGACTTTCAGAAAATTAATTCGATGAAACAAAGAATAGCAAATGTGTTGCTTGTTATACTGTGAATTTAATGTCAAATGCAAGTAGAGTACTTCTCAATAACCTCAATCAAAGTTGATTTAAGCTAAAGACGTCATAACCTTCTCGAAAATTTGAGTAGGCTTTTCTTACCTTGAATAAGTATTTCTATACTTGTCTTGAAATTAGATATTGCCTCAAACGTGTGTTCTTCCTTTTCTGAAATGAAATGAAGTTTTTTTTTCTTTATTATTTGTAGTGTTATCATCAGCAGAAGAAAATCAACAAATAGCACAACAATAATGCAATTTCTCTTGATGAAAAGCGTTCTGGCGTCCCTGAGCACTTCAGAAGTGTGCCTTGGCGTCAGTAAATAATAGAAATTCTTCTATACGTCTAATACAGTTGTTTGAATTGTGTGGAAAATATCCTGGAGTAAACTCGATTGAAGCATTGAACTGATGAAAAACAGATCGCGGATGGCGTAGTGGGAGTCTCCTATGCTATGGATATTGGCAATTATCTATTAAGGTGAATAAATGTTTCAAAAACTTCTTTTCCTCCATGTCTCAGCAGACGAGGACGGTCGATTATATCGATTATTATAGCTCTTAGCAACATGGCACAGGTAATTTGAGCAGCAAAATTTGTGAGTCACCGCATGATTCAGGACTTCGTTCCCAATGAAGGATCTTATTGGTGGACGAGCCCACAGAGCGAGGTTAGGAAACGTTAATCCACTCTGCCAGCCAATTAGAAAATTAGAATGCCAACCTTGATTCTGAACATCACCAGACGCCTATTGTAGCTTTCAATGAAAGACTACATTAGGTACATACTTTTCTTTACAGTACCCCGTTGTAACCTTTGTTTATTCTGGAAACCCACCACACATTCATAACAATCATAACCGTAAAATTTGTAACCCTGAGAAGGGGTATGTGGTGAAATAGTATTATTGATTTGGTTGTCATAACCCTACTGCAAAACACAGTCTCCCCTTTCTACTACCTCCTTGGCTCACCACACCTCTTTTCTTCAGGGTATGTGTATTTAGTTTGTTCACCTACCCTCCTCTTCTCTTCTACTACCTCCTTGGCTCACCACACCTCTTTTCTTCAGGGTATGTGTATTTAGTTTGTTCACCTACCCTCCACTAACTTTGTAAGGGATACAGAAAGTTTTGTAGACTTTGTTTAACTTTACTTCCGAAGGTAGTATGTCATAGGTATACCTCCTTGAGTAGTGTTGGCAAGAAACTTGTGTCATTTATTTGATTACTTTTGTCGTTCTTATTTGCTTCTATGCCAAAACATTCAATGTGTGGAACTAGAACGATAATGTTTTCAAATTGTGTACCTACATACCTTTCTTTTAGTATTCTTTGTGCATGTCAAGTAAGTATGTTACCATTAGCGATAGCGTTAACAATACTCGACGCAAATGAGTTGCCACTTGCCAAATGTCTTGTGACTCCGCGGAGTGAAAATGGAAAAGTGGTTAAGACAAGAATCAGGGGAGTTCTCCTAACCGATACCGATAACGTTCAAGTAGTAGCTCAGTGAAATGTTGAAAAAGGCTCCACTTTGAACTTAACTTTGTCTTCAACCATGGCTATTTGTAGCAGATAATCTTCTTCACAAGGTCGACATAATTGAATACACTCTTAGAAAATGAGTTTAAACTGAACATACATAATTATTATACTTTTTCTCCACTTTGAACTTAACTTTGTCTTCAACCATGGCTATTTGTAGCAGATGATCTTCTTCACAAGGTCGACATAATTGAATATACTCTTAGAAAATGAGTTTAAACTGAACATACATAATTATTATACTTGCCAAACGAGTTCAATTTTGTTTTGGAAGAGTTATTCGTTTTTGGATCATGCAAGATTTCATTATCTAATTCGTACCTTGAATCAGTTCAAAGAACTCGGCTTACAGTTCTTTCTCCTTCGATAGAGATTTTGTCTAATTTGCCCGAAGACTCATTGCCTTGTGTTTTTTTATTGACATGTGTTTTCATATCACCTCTATCCACCATTTGATTTATCTCTTCACTTGGTCCAGTTCTGGTTCACAATATCCGTCTAATCGTGTTACTCCATTATTAGTCACTTTATAACAGAGCTGCAATTAATTCGGAGGTCTCTCTGAGACGTGACTCGAGTTGTGAATGTTTTAAAATGATTTATCTCTTTGCTGTAGGTTTTTTAATTCACTTTATCCAAAATAATTTGTTGCTTTGATACCACAATGATTAAAGTAGCCAAAATGTTATTAGCAAGAAAGATAGTGTGGATGTACTGATAGACTGATACTGATCAAATTTTACGAAGGTATTTGTGGAACTTTGGTCTTGTCTACCCTCACTCATATACATGTTCAGTTTCATGTAAAGCTGTGTCCACACATAGTCGACCAGCCGTCGATAGATGTCGACTAAACCGTCCTCGACAACACAGATTTATCTAGTCGATCGACGGCCGGTCGACTATGTTTGAACACACTTTAATGTCTTTTCGATACCTACTCCTACAACGGTATCACCTACGGTATGACACCCGATACCTACAACGGTATCACCTTAGAGCAGTCAACACGGTTACAAACAGCCCAAAATGCCTGTGTGCGGTATGTCTACGGCGTAAAGCGCTGGGAGCACATAACCCCCTTCTACAATCGGGCCCGACTGCTCAGACTTGAGGATAGGAGAAAAATTCTCATATTGACATGTGTTTTCATATCGCCATTGAGATCACCTCTATCCACCATTTGATTTATCTCTTCACTTGGTCCAGTTCACAATATCCGTCTAATCCTGTTACTCCATTATTAGTCACTTTTTAACAGAGCTGCAATTAATTCGGAGGTTTCTCTGAGACGTGACTCGTGAGTTGTGAATGTTTTAAAATGATTTATCTCTTTGCTGTAGGTTTTTTAATTCACTTTATCCAAAATAATTTTGTTGCTTTGTACTTGAGAAAGTACACCAGTGTTTGATGTCATATAACATTCTTGGGGCTTTCAAGGTTCAAGAACAAGTCAGCGGTGAAAGCACGTTAAGTGTACTAGTTCCCGATGGATCACTGAAGCTAAGATATGTGGCGCGTGGTTAGTATCCGAATGGTGACAATCTGGGCAATCGTGGCTGCTGGCTTTTTCCGGCCCCACTCAGACAGGGTGAGGTTAATGTGATAAGGCGGGTAGTTTGTCGCCGAATGAAGGGTAAAATCCCGCCGCTAAAAAACCTTTGCCGCTATATTCGTGCAGTATGAAAGAAAGTAACAGGACACCCTGTTTCGCTGGAATAAAACTACTTTTGGTATGTGGATGCGTTTTCAATGTTTTTTCATTCATAAAACTAGATTCTAAAGCTTTAGGTAGAGATTAAGGCCTCTGAAAGTAAATTTGCTATATGAAAATCCTATAACACGGAATGTGTTGTACAAGCGATTGTAATATTGTAAAGGATGAAATATCAAACCCTAATAAAAACCAATAAAATCAACAATACCATCACGAATTTCATCAGACTAATTGGGATTGATTTCACAATAAAGATCACAAAATATTTGAAACTGCGCCCACCAATATTCTAACGGAGAACAATATTCTAACGGAGAACAATATTCTAACGGAGAAAGAAACCGAGATATCGTCGGTAAATCCACAACATGTTTAAGTCATTGACCACAAATTAGACCGTTCTGAGTTCGAACCAGATATTGGCAAAAAAAAAAAAAAAAAAAAAAAAAAAAAAATGACGCAGGCAAATATCGAGATCGGAAGAGCGGTTCAGCAGGAACAAATCTGACGCAGGCAAATATCGAATTCTATCAGAGATCTAAATTCTTTACGTAGTCGATTTTTTTTTGTTATCTCGGAAGATAGAATTTGGTATTCATGTTTGACATTTAACATCCTACTTAATTTGGGTCAACTGAATATCTTCGGGATACTTATAGCTACCTACGATTAAAGATAAATGTTTCAGCAGATAATGCCTCATTCAAATACCTCTTTCATTCAGTAGCAATGAAACACTTGAGAATCGATAAGCTGTTCTCCAAGCTAATAGCGTTCTTGTTTGGGGAATAAAGCGGTCAAAAACTGCGAAAAAGCGTTCAAAATTCTGATGATGAAGATTGCTCCAAGAGTAATCAAAGTTTCCTTTAGTAAAGTGAAAAATTGTTACGGCCGCCCCATTGTGGAAGTAGCCCCCGGGTCCCCGTTAAGCTATAAAAGGCCCTGACTATTAGGTACCTCAAGATCATTCAGTCGGCCGAATAATATGATCAAACTTGATGGTTCTTTGAATCTTCAACATGTGCCTAACACAAGATATTGTACTTCCACAGAGATACCTAACTCCAGCAGAATGGAATTCCTTAGGACACCCTCACAACTTGTGTGGTCCAATACTGGTCCTCCATAGGCCCCGTATACAACTTGCAGCCATACACAAAAAGTCCACTCTGAGGGTTAGGTGTAGGGGCAACTGCCCTAAAAGATGGGTTAATGTTAAGCTTATATGGATCTACGAAATACTTACAGGCCTTTACTTAACCTTTAAGCGCTAAGCTGAGACCGCAATATCATTTCATTTTACAGTTGGAGATGCGTTTGAGCACAAGAAATATTATTCGACAACATCCTACTGCACCTCAAAGCAAGTCAAGTGAAGACCATGTCTAGAAATATGTATCAAAGCAAGAAGCAAGTACTTACAGGTACATCAGTTTGTTATAAATCGACTTTACTTCCTGTGATATAACACGGAGTGTTACATGTCTCCGTTCTTGTTACTTGTTACATACCTGAAACACACAAAAAAGACGAGAATATTATCTAATATTTTATGCAGACAAGAAACAGTTCAACTTGAATTATGTACTTAACTACGTACTTATTTATGTAAATTGTGGGTAAGATTTTTATGTTAATGTTAAGCTTATACGGATCTACGAAATACTTGCAGGCCTTTACTTAACTTTTAAGCGCTAAGCTGATACCGCAATATCATTTCATTTTACAATTGTATGATGCGTTTGAGCACAAGGAATATTATTCGACAACATCCTACTGCACCTCAAAGCAAGAAGCAAGTACTTACAGGTACATCAGTTTGTAATAAATCGACTTTACTTCCTGTGATATAACACGGAGTGTTACATGTCTCCGTTCTTGTTACATACCTGAAACACACAATAAAGACAAGAATATTAATATTTTATGCATACAAGAAACAGTTCAACTTGAATTATGTACTTAACTACGTACTTATTTATGTAAATTGTGGGTAAGATTTTTAGGCTAATTGAACAAGGAGAATATTAATATTTTATGCAGACAAGAAACAGTTCAACTTGAATTATGTACTTAACTACGTACTTATTTATGTAAATTGTGGGTAAGATTTTTAGGCTAATTGAACAAGGTAGTTAACTGATACCACAGGATTCGAAATTTTATTCCTATGTCCCATAAATCCCATAATAAGCATGACAATGTACCGCAGCGCAGTAGAATTAATGAATGAAGTTTTTGAAATAATCATTTAAATGTTGGAAAATAAGGCTCTACTACCTATACTTACCTAGTTAATTAAATAAGAGTATACATTTTAGATGGTCCAAATTCCTTGTTCCTCCCTTTCTTTAAGGCACCAGTACCTAGTTAACTAAATAAGTATACATTTTAGATGATCCAAATTCCTCCAAAATTGTCCCAAAGAAGGCACCAGAGATAAATCGGTCACCCAAGAACAAAATCAAATCACAAGGAATAATTAACTAATCTAAAAGATCTAATGATATTCTAATCCATGAATAATTAGGATCAGAACTTTTAGAAATGCAGATACGTGTCCACAAATCTTGTGTAACTTGTTTTCAACGAAAAAACTTGACTGGTGGTCGAATTGTTTTAAATCACTTGTAACGTGACAGGTAAACCTTTTCGTCGACTCGAGAGCTTGCGTTGGTAGATGATTACAGAGTTACAGACTCAAGAGAGTTCGGAGTTTAACGCTCTAGAATGTAGATGATGGTACTTAAATACCTACGGAGATGCGTTCCAAATTAGGAGAAAAATAGCTGAACAAATAGTGGAACAATACACAATGGCCCTATTGTTCTCTTGAGTTTTAACAACGATGTTGAAAGATGCGTCGAAAACGGACCACCATAATGGGGACTGGGTACGCCTCTAGTGGATTTCAACTCAAGATGTTGGATAGTTGGATGCACTGAGCCTTATTTTAATGGGCGGGTATAAATTATGGTACTTTGATAATGTAGGTGATTACATAATAGGTAAATAATTAATCAATGTGTGAGTTCTTCTTTTGATAAACAAGCATATGATAAGAATCGATTCCTTAGTTGGTTTTGCAAAAGAAAACCCAACTGTTTGCGCAGATATAAGTTCATGTTGGAAAAACAATCATTTCGCCCGAACATTGTTGATCTAGTTAATCTCGTATCACTCCGAAGTCCTGAATCATGCGGTGACTCACAAATTTTGCTGCTCAAATTACCTGTGCCATGTTGCTAAGAGCCGTAGATGATGGTGGTACTTAAATACCTACGGAGATGCGTTCCAAATTAGGAGAAAAATAGCTGAACAAATATTGGAACAATACACAATGGCTCCATTGTCCTATAGAGTTTTAACAACGATGTTGAAAGATGCGTCGGAAACGGACCACCATAATGGGGACTGGGTACGCCTCTAGTGGATTTCAACTCAAGATGTTGGATAGTTGCATGCACTGAGCCTTATTTTAATGGGCGGGTATAAATTATGGTACTTTGATAATGTAGGTGATTACATAATAGGTAAATAATTAATCAATGTGCGAGTTCTTCTTTAGATAAACAAGCATATGATAGGAATCGATTCCTTGGTTGGTTCTGCAAAAGAAAACCCAACTGCTTGCGCAGATATAAGTTCATGTTGGAAAAATAATCATCTCGCCCGAACATTGTTGATATTGTTAATCTTGTATCAGTCCGAAGTCCTGAATCATGCGGTGACTCACAAATTTTGCTTCTCAAATTACATGTGCCATGTTGCTAAGAGCTATAATAATCGATATAATCGGCCGTCCTCGTCTGCTGAGACATGGGGGAAAAAGAAGTTTTTGAAACATTTATTCACCTTAGAACCAGGAATTTGACAATGTCAGAAAGGATATGTCATCAACCAGACGAGGATGTAAAGGTGTATCTACACATATTCAACCGGTCGTCGATCGATGTCAACTGAACCGTTCACACTGCCTACTGAACCGTTCAATGATACCATTCAAAAAATTAAGTCTCAAGTTCAGGAAGATGAGCAAAGCGAAGTCGTCTGAACAACATAGAGTCACCTCGTCGATCGATTTAATAGACCCTATGAAATTCACCTTAGACCAGGAATTTAACAATGTCAGAAAGGATATGATATGTAATCAACCAGAGGAGGATGTAAAGGTGTATCTACACATATTCAACCGGTCGTTGATCGATGTCAACTGAACCGTTCACACTGCCTACTGAACCGTTCAATGATACCGTTCAGGAAGATGAGCAAAGCGAAGTCGTCTGAACAACATAGAGTCACCTCGTCGATCGATTTAATAACCCTATGAAATGGAGGCGTGGTAAAGTTTGCCTAGAAAACTAATGTTTTTGAAAGCTGAGGACAAGAAATAGAATGCTCTCTTAGATAGCAACCCCAGTTAGCTTGAAGGGTAACACGTCTGCCTTGTAAGGTCGTAGCGTAGGTTCGATTTCCGCCCGGCGCAAAACTTCATCCTAAACAAATGAGATTTGTTCCAACTGGGGCCCCCCAGAGGCCGCCACGAAGGGTACGCCTGGCTCATGTGCTCATCAGCTAACAAAGTATCATTTTTTCCCCCATTAGGCGATTTAACTATAATTTATACATGTCGCTCGCGCCGTAAAGTATCATTTAAAAGCAGCACTGCCCCATTAACGACACGGCATGAAAACATTTTATAGCGCGGTGTGGCGGGAACTTCCAGAACTGCAATGATGATCCTATCCTACTCTTCTTCTCTCTTCGATTTCGGAACGATAAGACTTCAGGTGTTACAGTTCCCTCTATTAAAATTTTACAGATCTTGAAGATTATTAGATTCTTGATAGTCAGTAATTCTGTACTTCACCACAGCCCCGACCAAGACCATAATGGAGTCAGGCAATAACAGTTCTTCCACTTTATACTCCTCCAGCACTCGGTTTACCAAGCCCAAAAAGACAGTCATCCCCAGGGACCAAAGTACAAAGGCATGTCTTTCAGTATGTGCAAAAAGGCACGGATAGGCAAAAGCTACATGCGTTTCAAGCTAACTAGACTAATCTTATTAGAGCTTTTTCCGCCCAGAAGAAATCAAATCCCTCGAAAGCTGAAAATGACATTCGGAACTCGGAACAAGCAATAATGATTGGAAGGAATACGGGGAACAGCCGTTGTGCGGCTTATCTCCAATCTCGGCTTGATTGATGGGAGATGTATTAGAGGATAGGCAAAAGCTACATACGTTTCAAGCTAACTAGACTAATCTTATTAGAGCTTTTTCCGCCCAGAAGAAATCAAATCCCTCGAAAGCTGAAAATGACATTCGGAACAAGCAATAATGATTGGAAGGAATACGGGGAACAGCCGTTGTGCGGCTTATCTCCAATCTCGGCTTGATTGATGGGAGATGTGACACGTAGCGTGCGAAACGTTTTGCCTGCAGCTTTGGGCGCAATACTAACGATAAGCAATAGTAGCAATACATTTGTAGAAAATAAATAATGCCCTCTCCTGCTCCTATGTAGACCTTGCTCCCTCCCTCTTCCCTGTCTGCACAATGCTTCCCCATCTCTTCCCTGAAAGTCCTTTTGGAATCTGAGGAAATTGAAGGTCTGATAAGAATCTTCGAATGTTTGCTCTTCCTTCTTTCTCTCTTCTCCCTCCCTCTTTCTCTTCTTATCTTTCTCTTTTTCATTCCCTCTTTCCTTTTTTCTTCTCCTCTGCATCTCCTACACGTTTTTCAAGTGGGAAATTTTGGGAAATTTTACTGATTAAAATGTGAGGACGATGACCTATAAAAGCCTTCTGCACCTCTGTAACAGAAAACCTTCCACAATCCTAGATTCCATCCCGACCTCCAAATACTACAAGGTTTGCACTGGTAATACTGGTATGTTTATCGCAACTACCAAATCTCTCAAATGTTCAAAGTATGTTTTCAGAGCCCGCATTTTATGTGAGGACGATGACCTATAAAAGCCTTCTGCACCTCTGTTACAGAAAACTTTCCACACTCCTAGATTCCATCCCGTCCTCCAAATAGTACAAAGTTTGCACTGGTAATACTGGTATGTTTATCGCAACTACCAAATCTCTCAAATGTTCAAAGTATGTTTTCAGAGCCCGCATTTTCTTGTCTAATGTTAGCCTATTTGTCTCGTTGTCTTATTAGGGTGCTATTTTTTTTTCTTTTGTTATCCTAGATCTGAAGCTATGATAGTCCATTTCAAGATTCGTTTAGGTATAATAATAAAGTTCACAATTTTCGCTCCCAGCTTTATTATCTTCATCTTGAATTTGTTACTCATGTTTGTCTTCTTTTTTTTCTAATCCTAGATCTGAAGCTATGATAGTCCATTTTAAAGTTTCGTTTAGGTATAATAATAAAGTTCACAATTTTCGCTCCCAGCTTTATTATCTTCATCTTGAATTTGTTACTCATGTTTGTCTTCTTATTTCTTTCTCTTCTTATCTTTCTCTTTTTCATTCCCTCTTTCCTTTTTTCCTTCTCCTCTGCATCTCCTACACGTTTTTCAAGTGGGAAATTTTGGGAAATTTTACTGATTAAAATGTGATGACGATGACCTATAAAAGCCTTCTGCACCTCTGTAACAGAAAACCTTCCACAATCCTAGATTCCTTCCCGACCTCCAAATAGTACAAGGTTTGCACTGGTAATACTGGTATGTTTATCGCAACTACCAAATCTCTCAAATGTTCAAAGTATGTTTTCAGAGCCCGCATTTTCTTGTCTAACGTTAGCCTATTTGTCTCGTTGTCTTATTAGGGTGCTATTTTTTTTTCTTATCCTAGATCTGAAGCTATGATAGTCCATTTCAAGATTCGTTTAGGTATAATAATAAACTTCACAATTTTCGCTCCCAGCTTTATTATCTTCATCTTGAATTTGTTACTCATGTTTGTCTTCTTATTGTGTCAGCGGAATTCCATAGAAAATCTCCCTGGGATTTGAGAATTTTAATGGTGTTGTTGAAATTTATATGCGGTAGTTTTACCGTCCTTCGCTCCGTTTTTTTATGATCTTGATTGTTGCTGACACTTTTCGGCTTCCTTTCTTTGTAGAAATGTAAATTTTTGGCAGATTTGTTCTTCAAGTTCATGATCTTGATTGTTGCTGACACTTTTCGGCTTCCTTTCTTTGTAGAAATGTAAATTTTTGGCAGATTTGTTCTTCAAGTTCGTTGAAGGAAAAAATAAATACATAAAAAATAAACTAACATAACTTGTCTCCTTTTTTTCTTCTAAAACTTGACTTCATTACTTCATAATAATTATTTAATTATATTCTATGGTATTACCTTTCTAAAACTGACAGCTTTCTAATAAAAACTGACAATCAAGTTTTGCATGAATGATGAATTAAATAAAAAGTCGTCTCATATGCTCTGTCGTATCAAGAGAAACAAACATATCACAGAATAGTTACGCTTACCGTAAGTAATCAGGCAAATCATGATTTGTCTAAAAGTACTTGCATATGAATTTGCCTTGGTAAGTAATATCACTTTAATGAGTAAATTTTTTTTACTTCTTTCTTCTAAAAATTGACTTCATAACTTCATAATAATTATTTAATTATATTCTATGGTATTATCTTTCTAAAACTGACAGCTTTCTAATAAAAACTGACAATCAAGTTTGCATGAATGATGTTTCTCTGTCGTATCAAGAGAAACAAACATATCACAGAATAGTTACGCTTGCCGTAAGTAATCAGGCAAATCATGATTTGTCTAAAAGTACTTGCATATGAATTTGCCTTGGTAAGTAATATCACTTTAATGAGTAAATCATACGGATCCTTGAAGAAATTGCGCTCAAGATATCTGATGGTGAATTTGGAAACGACAAATAATGCTCTTATGTAAACTTTGTAGTGGAACTACTATCTATTTTGATGTTCAGATTTAATATCAAGAAAATGACTCATTACAGTATCGAGGAGTGTATCACTTGTATAATTATGTATTGTATTTGAATATTGGTCATTGCAATTTTGTAGAAATCGGTCATTTGCTATTTACAATCCAGCACAAGATAACATTTGATCCACTTTATAAATCACAATACCTATTCATAATAGAACATTCATTTGTTTCCTGTGTGTTTAAGAATGCCCATGTTTTTGAATTAACTGATGATTGTAGGAATATTTCATTCAAACCTCTTTATTATTGTAATTCATCTAATTTGATATCATCATGTATTAATGTGAAATTGTGAATCATTTGCCTAGTTTCCATCCATCATATGAAATATTATGTTTGTATATTATGTTTCTTTGAATATATTCTTGCCATGTTTATATGAATACTGCAATGGGATGTTGGTTCTACATGGTAACACTTTGGTATAATGTTTCTCAAGCAATGAGCATGAAATCTTCATTGTGTGCGTTGGGAATGGTGTCACTGGCCATTAATGGAGGTGCCATGGCCTCTTCTGAGGGTATTTGGCTTTTGTTAGGGGTTCCACGTAGGGTAAGGTTTCCTCTACTTCCTTTCCTCTAAAAGTGTATTGGCATTTTCCTCAGCCATAAAAGATTCTCTGGGTCAAGAAACATAGTTCTTCAGTGATCACTGTAGTAGGGTTGCCAATGCACTCTTTGCAGATCTGAGAAAGAAAGCCCTTCGTTAAAGGAGAAATACTTCCTTCCATAATTTTTAAGAAGTGCTTAATCTGCCTACATGTGGGACTTGTATTCTGATATGAAATATATCAAGATCAAAACCTACTGCTCTATTGTTATGAATCCTCTGATGGTAGATAGCTAGACATTCTAGAGTCCTAGACAATTGTGTTGTTCTTCTGAGGGTATTTGGCTCTTGTTAGGGGTTCCACGCAGGGTAAGGTTTCCTCTACTGTCTCGAGGTATAAAATTGTAAATTATGAACTTCATGTGTGGAGTGTACTTCCTCTAAAAGTGTGTTGGGATTTTCCTCAGCCAGTGATCACTGTAGTAGGGTTGCCAATGCACTCTTTGGAGATCTGAGAAAGAAAGCCCTTCGTTAAAGGAGAAATACTTCCTTCCATAATTTTCAAGACGTGCTTAATCTGCCTATATGTGGGACTTGTATTCTGATATGAAATATCAAGATCAAAACCTACTGCTCTATTGTTATGAATCCTCTGATGGTAGATAGCTAGACATTCTAGAGTCCTAGACAGTTGTGTTGACAAGCTAATATGACTAACTTCATACCTATGTCACCAATTCATTGTCTGTCAACAAGTAGGTGAAGATAAACGATATCTATCAGTTTACTACTAGAATGGACATTTCAGACATTATACACTCATAAGTATACTATGTACTAAAATTGCAATTTCAGATACTTACTTTCCTCTTCTTTCTCATCACATTTTGTACCTCCAGTGCCTCGCGGCGGAGAGGGCTTTCTTGTTTGCTTGTAGCAGATCGTCGTGGGTACGTGTGATTTCCAGTTATGTGAGTGTGATTTCAGATACATTATATGCACTCATATGTGTACAAATGACACACTGAAATCAAGGTCACCTGAATGCAATCCTCGTCTGGTCACTGAGTCACTTCCGTTGTCCTCATTAATGTCACCAATCGCTATGCTGATGGTGCTAGGGTGAAAATGATGGGCGGTTTTCCGAAGGTGTAGGAAGTAGGAATGTTCTAAGTTAAAGGTGTGTCCAAACATAGTCGACGCCGCCGTCGATCGACGTCAACTGAAACCGTACAATTAAAGGTGTGTCCAAACATAGTCCACGCCGCCGTCGATCGACGTCAACTGAAACCGTACACTGCCTCGACTACATAATTATGTAGATTCACCACCTCGTCGCGTCGATCGATGTCGAATGAAACCGTACACTGCTTCTACAACATAGATTCACCTCGTCGACGGCGTCTACTATATGTGGACACAGCTTAAGAAATACTGGGACATGACCTGGCGCACTGCTGTGCGCGCAGATGTAGGCAGATTTCTCCGTTTTCCAACTGATCCTTTATCAAGTATGTACTACTGTAACTCCTATGTATCAATATCAAGTTTATTCAGCCGAGTCCATCTAAACTTCCAGCCTAGCTCTCTAAGATCTCACTCTGGGAACAGTTGATGGCTTGGTCAGAGTAGTAATTATATCAAGTGCCCATCACATCAACATCAGTATCTCCTACATCAGCTTCGTCATGTATATCATGGTAGAAACTGGTTTCCAATGTGTTTCTTTAACTCGGTACCAAGATCTTATGGTATATACGAGATCTGATAGCTTCGGAAGTTCAGACTACAGACTCCTTCAGTATGGGCTGGGCTCTGTTGGTATTCTTTGAAGATCTTGCACATGGATCGTCAGTTCTTCAGGTCCATACTTATGGTTCAATCATGACTAGAGAAGAATTTATATCTTGCTTCTGCCTAGATAGAACCTTCAATTGCCCTAATCAGTAAAATATTTCAATCTTTACAAAAAGAGATCCTTTCAGAAGACAATCACTGGGATTGCTTAGGTCTTAGGAGGCAAAGACGTTGAAATCTCCTAGTCATAACAATACCAAAAATTTATGTAGATTTCATCATATCCATATTTTACTATTCATATTTGACCACAACTTCAAAATTAACAACACCTCTGGTGAGACCTAAGACCCTTTAGTGGTCTGTACTAGACTTCCTGGTCCGAACAAAATTGGTAGGTCCATTATTTATGGTTTTATTTGAATCACATCACCTCAGCTCTTGAATATGCTTCTTTAAAATGAGTACATTCCATGAGAAAGGAAGATACAAAATGATCTCATCTTGCGGTACGGTAGTCAGCTAGCAGGTCAGGGTTCTTAGTTCATTCTAATATTCTCACCGAGCAAAACATTCTTGGGCAGAGAGAGAATGGAATTCTTGAGACAAAATGAATATTGTTTGCAATTTGAGAATACCAAGGGCATCCAAGGCACTTGTGTGTTTGTTTTCATGAGGGATGTTTGTTGCTAGCCCATCCTTTGGATTACATAATTTTATGTAATTTTCCACAAGATAATTTCATTTTGAAATGGATTTCTTGTGATGGTGGTAGTTCCCCTTTTGTTAAATTTCTAGTGCCAGTTTGTCAGGTATGTATGTGTTGGTCTTTTATTGGTCTTTTATTGGTCAGCACCATCCGACTCAGGTTGTTGATATCAGAAAATTGTAAGAAATAATTTTATCTATTCCAAGTTGCAAGTATAAGTAGAAAGTAGTGAAAGTGAACAACTTCTATGTCAGAATACATACTCAGCAATGAAGAGCAAAATTTCAAAAAAATATTTATTTTTTCAATGAGAAAAAAGCAAAACAAAAGATATGCCAAACAAATTACAATATCATATAAAAAATGGAAAATCAAATTCGATTATTAAAAACTTCGAAACAAACTCTACGCCCAACAACCACAACATAAAACTACGAACTAACGAAAAAATATGTGAAGTGTGAAGTCTGAAGAAACTAAACAAAACAACAAACAACTAGTAAAAAAAATATCACGAAGACCAACGAGAGAAATATCAAACCACGATACCTTCGCGTTCAAACTTCAACACAACATAACATAGTCCAATCTTGAGCATCATGATGGAAAACAGTGCTGCACTCAATGCATTGGAAGTCGAAAGGTGCGAGGGAGGGTGAGGAACGCTTTGAATACGCGACGTTTGCCAAAAGGCAAACTTTGAGACGGTATGACAAAGCAGAGAATGAAGACAGCAAATGGCAAGTACAAAATCAAGAGACTTGGACGCATTAAGTGAAGACGTAAAATTGGGCACAACTAGGAATTACTAGTTCATTTAAATTTTCATTGAGTTTATTAAATGCTTCCATTAAACTATGCAACATCAATTTTATTATTTGTGTACAAAATAAGTCACAATGAGATCTATCCTAACCTGAATGAGGAAATTTCCTTTGTGTGTTGATCATGTTTGCCAAATTTTTCCACAAGATAATTTCATTTTGAAATGGATTTCTTGTGATGGTGGTAGTTCCCCTTTTGTTAAATTTCGTGCCAGTATGTCAGTTGGTAGTTCCCCTTTTGTTAAATTTCTAGTGCCAGTTTGTCAGGTATGTGACTCTTTTATTGGTCAGCACCATCCGACGCAGGTTGTTGATATCAGAAAATTGTAAGAAATTATTTTATCTATTGCAAGTTGCAAGTATAAGTAGAAAGTAGTGAAAGTGAACAACTTCTATGTCAGAATACATACTCAGAATATGATGTTTTGATCATTTGACGTCCAGAATCCTGATAATGTCTGTATTACATGACCGTACCAGGAGTTGACGTGTGTACATGCTGTCATGCAATGGTAGGAATGATTTAGGAGAGTGCTTTTCATATCTGCGTCCGGACATGTTTTCCCAGTTGTCACTTGTCACGCCACAGAGGGAAAAAATGCTTTTCCTTGGGGGTAAAAAAAGAGAGTTCTAATTTGTGAAGTTTTCAAGGACTCTTTCATTTCATGGGTTTGCAGTGGACGTTTACCTGGACCAGTATTGGGTTACCTTCCTGCAGTTTTTTTTTTTTTACTTCGAAAAATTATTTAATAAAGTTATTATTAGTATAGAAGTAATTAGGAGTGCAATTATCGAGAGTATTTGAGAGTGCTATGCCATGAATATGTTTGCTCTAGTGGTGAGATGTTTCCAAGACCAAAATACCACATGTGTCGCAGGAACTCTCACGATTTCTATCATTTCAACTTTTCAACATACCTCACTTGAATGAATATGTGTGAACTTTCTTCAAGTGTAGGAATTTCGCCAAATGTCTTGTGACTCCGCGGAGTGAAAATAGAAAAGTGGTTAAGACAAGAATCAGGGGAGTTCCCCTAACCGATATCGATAACGTTCAAGTAGTAGCTCAGTGAAATGTTGAAAAAGGGCTTCTACGGACTCACTAAAAAAGGACTTTTACGGACTCATTCAGATGTTGCTTTGATACCACAATGATTAAAGTAGCCAAAATGTTATTAGCAAGAAAGATATTGTGGATGTACTGATAGACTGATACTGATTGAATTTTACGAAGGTATTTGTGGAACTTTGGTCTTGCCTACCCTCACTCATATACATGTTCAGTTGTCGATAGATGTCGACTAAACCGTCCTCGACAACACAGATTTATCTAGTCGATCGACGGCCGGTCGACCATGTTTGAACACACTTTAATGTCTTTTCGATACCTACTCCTGATAATCCATATCCATTTTCTTCAGTGAAACATCCCTACCATGAATGCTTTTCAGAACTACACTATGCACAGTACCGACAATAATAAAATTCCTTCGTCTCAGCCACTTCAATATCTCACCACCACATTTGTCAGAACACTCACCACTCTCAAACACAGAACCTGCTGCCGAAGCATGAACGTTGCTTGAACTATAGTGTGAATACTCAATCTTTTGATCGGACCGTTACCGGACCGTGACTGGACCTTGACTGGCACTATAGTGTGAATCAGGCTTAAGCAGGGTATATTCTATTCTATTCTATTCTACTCCTGATAATCCATATCCATTTTCTTGAGTGAAACATCCCTACCATGAATGCTTTTCAGAACTACACTATGCACAGTACCGATAATAATAAAATTCCTTCGTCTCAGCCACTTCAATATCTCACCACCACATTTGTCAGAACACTCACCACTCTCAAACACAGAACCTGCTTGTACGTTATATGTTTTACGGTTATCCCTATCATCAGAATCATCAATTCATCATGTCTTCCTTCGAGGCTCACAATCTCACATCAATTTTGTTCTGAATAGGTGAATAGTGCATTTACTCTAGCCCATATTACTGCACGTGGCTTAGCAGGTCTTGTGTCTTCATTAGATCTAAACTACATCATCTATCATCACACCACTCCCGAATATTACTCACACAACATTCCCATTTTCGAATATTCGATTATTAACATTCCCGCTTTTCAAATGCCAAATGTCTTGTGACTCCGCGGAGTGAAAATAGAAAAGTGGTTAAGACAAGAATCAGGGGAGTTCTCCTAACCGATACCGATAACGTTCAAGTAGTAGCTCAGTGAAATGTTGAAAAAGGGCTTCTACGGACTCACTAAAAAAGGACTTTTACGGACTCATTCAGAAAAAAGGCTTTTACGGACTACTCTATTCCCGGTATCCACAGAACATGGGCTGTAACCCAATTCCTTATAGGCTGGCTGTAAATCAATTCTTCAAGAAAACTGTACATCCTACACATCACACATCAACCCCAAATATGGCTATTGCCATTGTTACACGTAACATTTAACCAATGCCCACTTACCGTTGGTTACCTCACTTCATAAGTGTCCTACAGGTTGAACCCAGCCCTCATTCAGAAAAAAGGCTTTTACGGACTACTCTATTCCCGGTATCCACAGAACATGGGCTGTAACCCAATTCCTTATAGGCTGGCTGTAAATCAATTCTTCAAGAAAACTGTACATCCTACACATCACACATCAACCCCAAATATGGCTATTGATTGCCATTGTTACACGTAACATTTAACCAATGCCCACTTACCGTTGGTTACCTCACTTCATAAGTGTCCTACAGGTTGAACCCAGCCCTGCTCTTGCCCATAGCATTACAATAGATCATTAGTCCAACATGACAGTAGAACTCATTGTACAAATTATTCCTAATGATTTGTATGACATCGCTAATGATTTGTATGACAACGCTTCTTACTGGTGTCATTGTTTTTACTTTCTGTCACATTGTGCAGAGGCGTAGCAAAAAGACCTATCAAGAATCTAATAATCTTCAAGATCTGTAAAATTTTAATAGAGGGAACTGTAACACCTGAAGTCTTATCGTTCCGAAATCGAAGAGAGAAGGAGAGCAGGATAGGAGAAAGCCAGCCGTTTCAAGAACAAATCTCATTTGAGAACCTACGCTACGACCTTACAAGGCAGACGTGTTACCCTCCTCCAAGCTAACTGAGGTTGCTGTCTAAGAGAGCATTCTATTTCTTGTCCTCAGCTTTCAAAAACATTAGTTTTCTAGGCAAACTTATACCACTTTTCTGTGCCTCTCTCCATTTCTTTGTTCATGTCCTGAACCACTTACAACTTCTACTTACAAACCTTGCTCGTATAAAGTTTTATTAAAGATAACAATTTCTCTTATATTTTATAAGGTTCTTTTGTAACCTGGAAAAAAATAAACCCATAAATAATAAACTTGTAATTAAGGAAAAGCAGACTGGAGATCTTCTGGAGCTTAAGCACATAGACGTAATTTAGGATACCCAGCTAGCATCGAGCCCAGAGGATGTAGATTTCGATAGGCACGCACCTAGTTATTAAACACAAAAAAGTAAAAAAGTCAGAAGAATCATTCTTCAAGAATGAAATTAAAATGTATCTCCCATTTTGATTTAGGAGCATGCTCGTTTACCACGTAAAATCTAATGATGTAATGCTATCTCATGTTATTTATACAGGGAAGACTTGGAAACATCTTCAGTAAATCTCCACCTATAAATAAACCGCTTCCCCCTGCTGGATTGCGTGATTCCTTATACTCTCCTATGTTTTTTTCCCCGTGGCGTGTGGTGTTCCTTTTCATATACTTTGTGTAACGCAATACGGTGTCGTCTGAAAGTTTTTGGGTTGAATGACGTATGTTGGGTGTGGCTGTAGGGCTCTTGTCGACAAGGCCCAGGATGCTCTTTTTGGACACTTCAAGATTGATCGTTTCCATTGTTTGTGATAGCACTTTACCTTTCCTTCAAGTTCATTTTCAGCAATAGATCCTATTTTACCAAAACTCTTACATATCAGTCGACTAAGGAATATGCTAGCGTTAGCACAAAATATCGTTCACCAAATCGATGTCCTGCGCTAAAATAAATGTTCTTGATTTTGACTCGAACCACCAACCTCCAGGTCCGAAGTCCAGCACGTTATCAGCTTAATATAGTTATAAAATAGTCAGTTAATTGTCAATTATACCTATAAATAAACCGCTTCCCCCTGCTGGATTGCGTGATTCCTTATACTCTCCTATGTTTCTTTCCCCGTGGCGTGTGGTGTTCCTTTTCATATACTTTGTGTAACGTAATACGGTGTCGTCTGAAAGTTTTTGGTTTGAATGACGTATGTTGGGTGTGGCTCCAGGGCTCTTGTCGACAGGGCCCAGGATGCTCTTTTTGGACACTTAAAGGTTGATCTTTTCCATTGTTTGTGATAGCACTTTACCTTTCCTTCAAGTTTATTTTCAGCAATAGATCCTATTTTACCAAAACTCTTACATATCAGTCGACTAAAGAATATGCTAGCGCTAGCACAAAATATCGTTCCCCAAATCGATATCCTGCGCTAAATGTTCTTGACTTTGACTCGAACCACCAACCTCCAGGTCCGAAGTCCAGCACGTTATCAGCTTAATATAGTTATAAAATAGTTAATTGTCAATTAATTACGAGTATATCCTTCTTACTGCTTTATAGGCTCTACTTTGAGCGAACTTCTATCCGTTATTTAGAGATCTTGCTTAATTTCTTTTCTACATCCAGACACCAAGTTCCCTTCCTCATCTCACAGGCTGCTTGTTTTGCCACATCCTGTATTTATTACACTCGGAACTAGGAGTAGTATAAAGTGGAAGAACTGTTATTGCCTGACTCCATTATGGTCTTGGTCGGGGCTGTGGTGAAGTACAGAATTACTGAAGTCTCCACAAGTTTAGATGGACTCGGCTGAATAAACTTGATATTGATACATAGGAGTTACAGTAGTACCTACTTGATAGAAGATCAGTTGGAAAACGGAGAAATCTGCCTACATCTGAGCCAGTCCATGTTCCAGTATTTCTTAAGCTGTGTCCACATACATATAGTAGACGCCGTCGACGAGGTGAATCTATGTTGTAGATGCAGTGTACGGTTTCATTCGACATCGATCGACGCGACGAGGTGAAGAGGTGATGAATCTACATAATTATGTAGTCGAGGCAGTGTACGGTTTCAGTTGACGTCGATCGACGGCGGCGTCGACTATGTTTGGACACACCTTTAACTTAGAACATTCCTACTTCCTACACCTTCGGAAAACCGCCCATCATTTTCACCCTAGCACCATCAGCATAGCGATTGGTGACATTAATGAGGACAACGGAAGTGACTCAGTGACCAGACGAGGATTGCATTGAGGTGACCTTGATTTCAGTGTGTCATTTGTACACATATGAGTGCATATAATGTATCTGAAATCACACTCGCATAACTGGAAATCACACGCACCCACGACGATCTGCTACAAGCAAACAAGAAAGCCCCCCTCCGTCGCGAGGCACTGGAGGTACAAAATGTGATGAGAAAGAAGAGGAAAGTATCTGAAATGGCAATTTTAGTACATAGTATACTTATGCCTTCGTTTCCGAGTGCGGTTATAGCTTAAAAAAAAGTATACTTATGAGTGCATAATGTCTGAAATGTCCATTCTAGTAGTAAACTGATAGACATCGTTTATCTTCACCTACTTGTTGACAAACAATGGTTTGGTGACATAGGTGTGAAGTTAGTCATATTATCTTGTCAACACAATTGTCTAGGACTCTAGAATGTCTAGCTATCTACCATCAGAGGATTCATAACAATAGAGCAGTAAGTTTTGATCTTGATATATTTCATATCAGAATACAAGTCCCACATGTAGGCAGATTGAGCACTTCTTGAAAATTATGGAAGGAAGTATCTCCTTTAACGAAGGGCTTTCTTTCTCAGATCTCCAAAGAATGCATTGGCAACCCTACTGCAGTGATCACTGGCTGAGGAAAATGCCAACACACTTTTAGAGGAAGTACACTCCACACATGAAGTTCATAATTTACAATTTTATACCTCCAGACAGTAGAGGAAACCTTACCCTACGTGGAACCCCTAACAAGAGCCAAATACCCTCAGAAGAGGCCATGGCATCTCCATTAATGGCCAGTGACACCATTCCCAACGCACACAATGAAGATTTCATGCCCATTGCTTGAGAAACATTATACCAAAGTGTTACCATGTGGAACCAACATCCCATTGCAGTATTCATAAACATGGCAAGAATATATTCAAAGAAACATAATATACAAACATAATATTTCATGTGATGGATGGAAACTAGGCAAATGATTCACAATTTCACATTAATACATGATGATATCAAATTAGAAGAATTACAATAATAAAGAGGTTTGAATGAAATATTCCTACAATCATTAGTTAATTCAAAAACATGGGCATTCTCAAACACACAGGAAACAAATGAATGTTCTATTATGAATATTGTGATTTATAAAGTGGATCAAATGTTATCTTGTGCTGAATTGTAAATAGCAAATGACCGATTTCTACAAAATTGCAATGACTAATATTCAAATATAATACATAATTATACAAGTGATACACTCCTCGATAGTAAAATTATGTCTTCTATGGATCTCATAAGGAATCATCCTACTGAATTATTATCTAAAATGCTAAAATCTAAATATGATTTCTACTTTCTAATTTCAACACTTTTCTAGCGGTTTATTTTACCAAACGAAAACTCGTGAAATGAGTAAACAAAAATTGAATTTTTAATTGATCAAAACAAAGTAAACACATTGTGTCATTGTGATATCTAATAATAAATAAGAAATAACAAAATTTTTCGAACAAAAAATTACTCAGTCGGAGTGTCTGCCAAATTTCTCGACATAGTCGTCCGTCGAGAAGCGAAAAAGCTTAATCTTCCCCCCAAGTCGTCCGTCGATGAGCAAAAGAGCGTAACACTTGGCGGTCACCATTTTTATCAGCGAGCTGTTTGTGTGTTTCGGTCACGCGGCCGAGGCTCCGAACGGCGGCCGTCGGCCCAAATGTAAGCCGGCCTCGAGCGGCCCGGACATGATGTGCGCGGGCGGCTTTCGGTTTCGCAAGAAGCGTCACCTGAAAGTCCTGAGCGTGATTGAGGATGAGGATGAATTGGAAGGCCCCCTGGCCTACTGCTATGGACACACCACGTCCAATAGTTCCGCATAAAATGAGTACATTCCATGAGAAAGGAAGATACAAAATGATCTCATCTTGCGTTACGGTAGTCAGCTAGCAGGTCAGGGTTCTTAGTTCATTCTAATATTCTCACCGAGCAAAACATTCTTGGGCAGAGAGAGAATGGAATTCTTGAGACAAAATGAAATGAATATTGTTTGCAATTTGAGAATACCAAGGGCATCCAAGGCACTTGTGTGTTTGTTTTCATGAGAGATGTTTGTTGCTAGCCCATCCTTTGGATTACATAATTTTATGTAGACACAGTTCTCTTCGTGTACTATTTCAATGAAAACCTAATTTTCCACAAGATAATTTCATTTTGAAATGGATTTCTTGTGATAGTGGTAGTTCCCCTTTTGTTAAATTTCTAGTGCCAGTTTGTCAGGTATGTGACTCTTTTATTGTTCATCCGACTCAGGTTGTTGATATCAGAAAATAGTAAGAAATAATTTTATCTATTCCAAGTTGCAAGTATAAGTAGAAAGTAGTGAAAGTGAACAACTTCTATGTCAGAATACATACTCAGAATATGATGTTTTGATCATTTGACGTCCAGAATCCTGATAATGTCTGTATTACATGACCGTACCAGGAGTTGACGTGTGTACATGCTGTCATGCAATGGTAGGAATGATTTAGGAGAGTGCTTTTCATATCTGCGTCCGGACATGTTTTCCCAGTTGTCACTTGTCACGCCACAGAGGGAAAAAATGCTTTTCCTAAGCCACCGTCATAACAAGACTGGGGACTTACGTAACACATTTTTATAACAATCACCAGAAAGAGTTAACAAGACTTGTGATCTCGATGCTGATTTGGAGTGACAATAATTAAAACTGACTACATTCGGTTTTTTACTACTTTTTTGCTGGTACGTACAGAACTGGTGTCATTATTCTCAGTTTATTCCTCTCTTCATCCGAGAGTTCCAATTACCTAACAACCCTCCGAACGGTGATTAAGAAGATCTAAATACCAAAACTAAAGGCACTGCAATAGAAGCAAATCAAGGAGATAAAATTTTTGAACTCAATTCGGTTCTAATCTAAATTTGCTCAGCAAGAGATGATAATCACATAAAACCTACTTATAGCTGACGATAAGACAGAAATAAACAACAATGCCAGACCAAAAATAATACGATTTAAATCACTTCCACTTTTGTGATAAATGACTTAAATGAAAGAAGGTAATTCACGTTGTTATCAAATCGTTAAGCCACCGATAAAATTTTTGAACTCAATTCGTTTCTAATCTAAATTTGCTCAGCAAGAGATGATAATCACATAAAACTTACTAATAGCTGACGATAAGACAGAAATAAACAACAATGCCAGACCAAAAACAATACGATTTAAATCACTTCCACTTTTGTGATAAATGACTTAAATGAAAGAAGGTAATTCACGTTGTTATCAAATCGTTAAGCCACCGTCATAACAAGACTGGGGACTTACGTAACACATTTTTATAACAATCACCAGAAAGAGTTAACAAGACTTGTGATCTCGATGCTGATTTGGAGTGACAATAATT
Source organism: Diaphorina citri (assembly GCF_000475195.1). NCBI lineage: Eukaryota > Metazoa > Arthropoda > Insecta > Hemiptera > Psyllidae > Diaphorina > Diaphorina citri. The sequence goes on from NW_007377665.1 coordinate 26,639, forward strand.
AAAACTGACTACATTCGGTTTTTTACTACCTTTTTTGCTGGTAGGTAAATAACTGGTGTGATTATTCTCAGTTTATTCCTCTCTTCATCCGAGAGTTCCAATTACCTAACAACCCTCCGAACGGTGATTAAGAAGATCTTAATACCAAACAGGTAGAATTAATAGCGATTACATCGATAGTGTAGAATAGGTATCAATAGATGATTATCAGTTGTTAATCAGTGTAGTATAGATTCATTGGATAGTTCAAATGTTGGGAGATCTTCAAAATTGGAAAATGCGTGGAAATATCCATTTTAGGGTTCCTTACTTGTTCCTTCTGGGTTCCTGGGATATGGTTTCCAGTGTGGAATAGGTATCAATAGATGATTATCAGTTGTTAATCAGTGTAGTATAGATTCATTGGATAGTTCAAATGTCGGGAGATCTTCAAAATTGGAAAATGCGTGGAAATATCCATTTTAGGGTTCCTTACTTGTTCCTTCTGGGTTCCTGGGATATGGTTTCCAGTCGATGTCGATCGACCTCGGTCGACGACTCTAGTGTGGACGCACCTTAATTGCGGTGGGTGGGAACCGAAATGGAGGTGAACTTCCTCCCCTTTCCTTCAAGTTATAAGATATTGCACATTATCAAGTTTCATTTTGCGCCAAAGGACTCGTTTTCAATTTCTTTCTCCCAGATCCTGAGAGCGTTTTTTCAATTTTCTCTTGCACTTACTTTTCCGTTTCATTTCATTTCAAATAATATTAGAAAAACGTCTACCTTCTTGTACGTTCTTACATCGTGAATTGCAAGTACTTGTGGTATATTGCACGTCTGCTTCTGCATCTATGCTCTACATGAGAGGTTCCTAATTTGTGAAGTATTTTTAGTGGTAGGTACGCAAAGACATTTGAAAACCCAATTTTTATGGTTTATCGCGAAATACGGAAAACAAATTTGGTAACCCTAGTTGGGAGAGAAAAAAATGTGTGGAATAGGTATCAATAGATGATTATCAGTTGTTAATCGGTGTAGTATAGATTCATTGGATAGCTCAAATGTCGGGAGATCTTCAAAATTGGAAAATGCGTGGAAATATCCATTTTAGGGTCCTCCTAAAATGTCCTTACTTGTTCCTTCTGGGTTCCTGGGATATGGTTTCCAGTCGATGTCGATCGACCTCGGTCGACGACTGTAGTGTGGACGCACCTTGACTGCGGTGGGTGGGAACTGAAATGGAGGTGAACTTCCTCCCCTTTCCTTCGTGTTAGATATTACACATTATCAAGTTTCATTTTGCGCCAAAGGACTCGTTTTCAATTTCTTTCTCCCAGATCCTGAGAGCGTTTTTTCAATTTTCTCTTGCACTTACTTTTCCGTTTCATTTCATTTCAAATAATATTAGAAACACGTCTACCTTCTTGTACGTTCTTACATCGTGAATTGCAAGTACTTGTGGTATATTGCACGTCTGCATCTTTATGAACAAGTTTTCATTCATTCCAAAATCCAGATGCTTCGATTTGAAAACGAAGGAAGTTGCATTAAAAACGGATTAACAAACGTTTCTCAATAAGAACTAAAAGATGTTATGAGCCTTTTTAGTGCGATATTAACACGCCGTTTGCTTACTATCAGCTTCTCTATTTTCACCTAGGAGCAGGGACCTAGTAAGACCAATTCCAGAGGGAAGAAAAGCTGACAAGATTACAAAATTTAGAGTAGCTTACTCAGACTATAACCGGAACGTTGGTAACTACTGTAACTTTAGCGCGATATTAACACGCCGTTTGCTTACTATCAGCTTCTCTATTTTCACCTAGGAGCAGGGACCTAGTAAGATAAATTCCAGAGGGAAGAAAAGCTGACAAGATTACAAAATTTAGAGTAGCTTACTCAGACTATAACCGGAACGTTGGTAACTACTGTAACTTCTGCATCTTTATGAACAAGTTTTCATTCATTCCAGAATCCAGATGCTTCGATTTGAAAACGAAGGAAGTTGCATTAAAAACGGATTAAGAAACGTTTCTCAATAAGAACTAAAAGATGTTATGAGCCTTTTTAGCGCGATATTAACACGCCGTTTGCTTACTATCAGCTTCTCTATTTTCACCTAGGAGCAGGGACCTAGTAAGATCAATTCCAGAGGGAAGAAAAGCTGACAAAATTAAAAAATTTAGAGTAGCTTACTCAGACTATAACCGGAACGTTGGTAACTACTGTAACTAGTGACTACCTGAACATAACTCTACAAAGTGCTTGATTCGAAATTAGTATAGCGCACATTACAGCCTCGGTCATAAAAACAACATGGTCGTTAACATTATGTTCAGGTGAAAGTAAAAATCACCAACCAAAGTATTGTAAAGAAAAAAATCTGTGACATTTCGCGTGAAAAAAACTCACTCAAAAAATGTTTCCTTGATTACTGACAGCAACACTACTTGTAGGTAAATCCAAGGGTCGAGATGATCAATCAATTGTAATCAAAATAATCCAAATTTTGAAACTAAGTACTTTCGTTGAATAACAAGGTATCATTTGGTGAAGGGCAATTTTATCCATTCAACTTCCTTCTTCCAACTCTTCACTGATCTTCCTTCTGTGACATTTCGCGTAAAAAACTCACTCAAATGTTTCCTTGATGACTGAGAGCAACACTACTTGTAGGTAAATCCAAGGGTCGAGATGATCAATCAATTGTAATCAAAATAATCCAAATTTTGAAACTAAGTACTTTCATCTGTGACATTTCGCGTAAAAAAACTCACTCAAATGTTTCCTTGATGACTGACAGCAACACTACTTGTAGGTAAATCCAAGGGTCGAGATGATCAATCAATTGTAATCAAAATAATCCAAATTTTGAAACTAAGTAGGTACTTTCGTTGAATAACAAGGTATCATTTGGTGAAGGGCAATTTTATCCATTCAACTTCCTTCTTCCAACTCTTCACTGATCTTCCTACTCAATACTTATTACTTACATTACTTGCACTTTGATATGAATGATGGGTATTTGAATGTCTTCAACATTCATTTCTGGGTAAGTATCTGCAATTATGTACGTACCTGGAATCAAAGAAAACGAAAGGGGTTTCATTAGATACAGATTAAACTGGGTAATATTCAGGGAGGTTTTATTAAAACCACCATATTTACATTTTTCACTCTACAACTCCATCTTTGTACTTGTTATTTTTCTCGCCTTAAAAGCAGGTAATTAGGGAATAATCCGCTTCTTCTTCTTTTTTTTTCTTTAATTTAACCGTTCGTAATAAAAAAGCTTATTACTTTTAATAAATTTCTCTTTTAATACTTCTCATTCGTAGCAATTTTCTCAGTTAGAATTAGCACTAGGACTATCGTTAAGATCAGGGCCCATGAAAGCGGGTGTTGTGTATGATGGTGGTTTCGAACCAGTGTATTTCGGTTTTCCAATATCCAATATTGGCTAGAGTGAATTGATTCAATCCTTTCTTATCAGACCTTCAATTTCCTCAGATTCCAAAAGGACTTTCAGGGAAGAGATGGGGAAGCATTGTGCAGACAGGGAAGAGGGAGGGAGCAAGGTCTACATAGGAGCAGGAGAGGGCATTATTTATTTTCTACAAATGTATTGCTACTATTGCTTATCGTTAGTATTGCGCCCAAAGCTGCAGGCAAAACGTTTCGCACGCTATATCGTTAGTATTGCGTCCAAAGCTGCAGGCAAAACGTTTCGCACGCTACGTGTCACATCTCCCATCAATCAAGCCAAGATTGGAGATAAGCCGCACAACGGCTGTTCCCCGTATTCCTTCCAATCATTATTGCTTGTTCCGAATGTCATTTTCAGCTTTCGAGGGTTTTGATTTCTTCTGGGCGGAAAAAGCTCTAATAAGATTAGTCTAGTTAGCTTGAAACGCATGTAGCTTTTGTCTATCTTCTAATAAGACCAGCCTACTTAGCTTGAAAGCTAGCGTTTTCCTATCCTATCCTGGGAATCCCTGGGAATAATGGGACATTTTGTTTTTAGATGACAGTCCAAATAAAGCACTGGCTATACTTAAGTTACAAAAAGTCATCCATTCATTACACAAGTTCAAACAGGAGTTCAGGTATAATATCCACTAATCCACTACTTGAAGGTATGAGATCCCAAAAAGTCATCCATTCATTACACAAGTTCAAACAGGAGTTCAGGTATAATATCCACTAATCCACTACTTGAAGGTATGAGATCCAGTTACAAAAAGTCATCCATTCATTACACAAGTTCAAACAGGAGTTCATGTATAATATCCACTAATCCACTACTTGAAGGTATGAGATCCACTTCAAACACACACAAGTTTCAAGGTTGTTCTTCCCAGCCTAATTGAACAACAAAGGCGAAAGAACGTGTAATAACTTGTTGAATATTATGAAGATAAGATTAGCTAGAGATTACGCTATGCGATGAACAAGCAGAGATCTTTTCCCCAAGTCTTCTTGTTAAAATTTGTTGAATTGTTCACCACTTGAACTTTGAGTGGAATTAAAATGGGTCTGAGGAATGTTGCAAAGTCATCGACCAGGGAGCCATTGACTGAATTTTCAACACAGTTTCATTAATGCCTCATGTTAGATACTTGACAGAAATCTCTTGGAAGTTTGAATCATGTTTTATTATAACATCTTCTTTAAAAGTTAATCTCGTGAAGTTTGAAGCACGTCTTGTTTTGATATGTGGCCCTGACAGTGAATGTAGCAGTGGGCGGGAGAGCCTTGGCAAGTTAGAACAGAAGATTCTTCATTTGTTGAATTGTTCGCCACTTGAACTTTGAGTGGAATTAAAATGGGTCTGAGGAATGTTGCAAAGTCATCGACCAGGGAGCCATTGACTGAATTTTCAACACACGTCCCAAATCTTACAGCATAATAGACTTACACCTACATATTATGCACATGCATCAAGTTTAGTACCTAGGTGTATGAAAATGTCTTGTTTATTTAGACTAAATACGTCAAGATCACAATAAGTTGAAGAGTTCTGGAGTAAGTATGGATGAGAAAAAATTGGAACAGAAAAATGCTTTGAAATACAAAGTACAAAAAGGCTTTGATCAAACTTTGTTGAATTATGCTCTTGTTTTTCTCAGTTTGTACACTTTTTATTAGTTTTCACTGCATATTAAAGAATCTTGTTTATTTAGACTAAATACGTCAAGATCACAATAAGTTGAAGAGTTCTGGTGTAAGTATGGATGAGAAAAAATTGGAACAAAAAAATGCTTTGAAATACAAAGTAAAAAAAGGCTTTGATCAAACTTTGTTGAATTATGCTCTTGTTTTTCTCAGTTTGTACACTTTTTATTAGTTTTCACTGCATATTAAAGAGCCAGTATCCCCTTGAAGAACCCTATGACCCGAAGAGCCCTAAGCAAAAACTTCCCTGTCTGATTAGACTCATTAGCTCCTGTCAATTTTCTCAGTTAGAATTAGCACTAGGACTATCGTTAAGATCAGGGCCCATGAAAGCGGGGCCAGTATCCCCTTGAAGAACCCTATGACCCGAAGAGCCCTAAGCAAAAACTTCCCTGTCTGATTAGACTCATTAGCTCCTGATACTTTCACTTGAAATCGGCATAGAAATGAGGACTTACTTTGTTTCTATCTCTCCATACAAAATCTTCCTACTGTCTTAAATCAAGCGGTAAGTCATGACATGGTGGAGTGAACGTTGTGGGTAACGTCAAGGTAAAAAAATCAGGCTGAATACATCTTACAAAAATTCTGGTTCTTTTTAAAAAGGGAGATGGAGAGGGGGGAGAGGGAGAGAGAAAGAGAGAGAGATTTTGTAAGGTATTGATAGATTCTGACGTGACTTTGTGAAGATTTTGTAAGGATTTTGAAATTTTAACTCCTTTTTATCGTTGAGGGTAACGTCAAGGTAAAAAATCAGGCTGAATACTGAATACATCTTACAAAAATTCTGGTTCTTGTTTAAAAAGGGAGAAGGAGAGGGGGGAGAGGGGGAGAGAGAAAGAGAGAGAGAGATTTTGTAAGGTATTGATAGATTCTGACGTGACTTTGTGAAGATTTTGTAAGGATTTTGAAATTTTAACTCCTTTTTATTCGTCCGTCTTTGTGTTGAAGGTCAAGAGCACTGACTCAACCCGGAGGTGCTGGGTTCAAATCCCGGCCAGGGCGGAAATTTTCTAACCGCATTTCTCCATTCTTGGATAGGTATGGATATAAAAGAGCCTTGAAGTAATGCGGAAGAGGTGCCAAAGTACAATTTTTTCCTTAAAAAAATAGAAAGTAAAAAAAAAAAAAAAACTTTTTATTAAACATCAGGCAATAGGGAACTAAGTGTCTCTCAATCGCAATCATCCCACAACTTCTCTAGGAATCAGTCAATCTGAGAGAATCCTGAGAATTTTTCCTTAGGTTATGGAGCTTTTACCGGGAGACATGAGAAATGTCTCCTACTTCTTGTCAAAAAGGCACACGGAAAGTTCATTTTAGGTAGGGGGCCACAACCCTAATTTTGAGAGAACATTGTCAATCAATATAAAAAACATGAGGAAATAGGGAACTCTCTCAATCGCAATCATCCCACAACTTCTCTAGGAATCAGTCAATCTGAGAGAATCCTGAGAATTTTTCCTTAGTTTATGGAGCTTTTACCGGGAGACATGAGAAATGTCTCCTACTTCTTGTCAAAAAGGAACTGGTACAACATTAAACGATCCTTCCACATTTATTTCAGACCAATAACCTGGCAAACCTATGTTTTATAGGAGGGAAAAAGAATATTCCATTTCTCGGATAAATTGAGAAACGAACCTTCCACATTTATTTCAGACCAATAACCTGGCAAACCTATGTTTTATAGGAGGGAAAAAGAATATTCCATTTCTCGGATAAATTGAGGCACTTACGAATGAATACATATTATGTAGTACAACCTATGAATACATATGTAGTACAACCTCAGATAGCATCTAACGAAACGTCTAATTTCCTAGCCCGAACCCACATCTGTACGTATTTCCTTATTGGAAGCCGAGGCAAGAATTCCGATTCTGATTACGGCAAGACCCACAACTCCGCGGTCATATGTGTACCGCAAGCTCCTCTCCAGACTTTGTTTGTTATGCAGAGTGAAGTATTAGGAATGTATGTTAGAGTGGAAGTATTTTGCATGCATTAGAAGTACTCGGTTCTCATACGAGTAATAATATGTATGTGATGATAACGGACAAGACGGTTTTATACACTGTGTGAAGATGTTTGTGTGTGTTGAGAATTTTTGCTGTTTGGAGCTGTGGGTTGCACTGAGTGATCCATTTGATAGAGGATTTTGACTTATGGAAAACACAAGGCTGATAGTAAACAATCTGGACTCTGGAGTTTGATAGAGGGAACTGTAACCAGGTCTTATCGTCCCAAAATCGAACAGAAAAGGCTAGTACAACCTCAGATAGCATCTAACGAAACGTCTAATTTCCTAGCCCGAACCCACATCTGTACGTATTTCTTTATTGGAAGCCGAGGCAAGAATTCCGATTCTGATTACGGCAAGACCCACAACTCCGCGGTCATATGTGTACCGCAAGCTCCTCTCCATTGTCAATTAATTACGAGTACATAATCCTTCTCACTACTTTATAGGCTCTGCTTTGAGCAAACTTCTATCCGGTATTTAGAGATCTTGCTTAATTTGTTTTCTACACCCAGACACCAAGTTCCCTTCCTCATATCACAGGCTGCTTGTTTTGCCACATCCTGTATTTATTACACTCGGAACTAGGAGGAGTATAAAGTGGAAGAACTGTTATTGCCTGACTCCATTATGGTCTTGGTCGGGGCTGTGGTGAAGTACAGAATTACTGGGACTTCTATCCGGTATTTAGAGATCTTGCTTAATTTGTTTTCTACATCCAGACACCAAGTTCCCTTCCTCATCTCACAGGCAGCTTGTTTTGCCACATCCTGTATTTATTACACTCAAAACTAGGAGGAGTATAAAGTGGAAGAACTGTTATTGCCTGACTCCATTATGGTCTTGGTCGGGGCTGTGGTGAAGTACAGAATTACTGGAACGAACCTTCCACATTTATTTCATACCAATAACTTGGCAAACCTGTGTTTTATAGGAGGGAAAAAGAATATTCCATTTCTCGGATAAATTGAGGCACTTACGAATGAATACATATGTAGTACAACCTATGAATACATATGTAGTACAACCTCAGATAGCATCTAACGAAACGTCTAATTTCCTAGCCCGAACCCACATCTGTACGTATTTCCTTATTGGAAGCCGAGGCAAGACGCAAGACTTCCGATTCTGATTACGGCAAGACCCACAACTCCGCGGTCATATGTGTACCGCAAGCTCCTCTCCAGACTTTGTTTGTTATGCAGAGTGAATTATGAAGTATTTTGCATGCATTAGAAGTACTCGGTTCTCATACGAGTAATAATATGTATGTGATGATAACGGACAAGACGCCTTTATACTCGATGTGTAGATGTTTGTGTATGTTGGGAATTTTTAGTTGTTAGAGCTGTGGGTTGCACCGAGTGATCCATTTGATAGAGGATTTTGACTTATGGAAAACGCAAGGCTGATAGTAAACAATCTGGACTCTGGAGTTTGATAGAGGGAACTGTAACCAGGTCTTATCGTCCCAAAATCGAACAGGAAAGGAGAACAGGATGGGAAAAAGCCAGCCGTTCCGAGAACGAGCCGTTACTTATTCAGGATGAAGTCATCCACTTCGGGCGCAGTACCCTTTAAGCTAACTAGGCTGGCTAGCAAAATGGGTTTACTGGTAAACCACAATAATCACAATAAATGGTTAATCACAATAATCACCCTCGAAGCGTTGGTCAATGTAAGAGCTCTGCACTAGGCGTGTCAATACTCCGGATGTCCTCTCTCTTAACATGTCCATCAGATCATGTCCATGAACCTTAAATCCCGCTTGATACATTTTTAATTTCTTTCTCGTATTATATTGTGTCCACATCCTTCCTCTTGTTTCAATCTCCAAGTGACTCTTGGGATCCATGAATTACCTTGCAAAATTCATTCAGAATTATTCGAGTCGATCTTCCCCCATAAGAGATCTTCTTAACCCTACTCAATAGTTATTACTTACATTACTTGCACTTTGATATGAATGATGGGTATTTGAATGTCTTCAACATTCATTTCTGGGTAAGTATCTGCAATTATCTAGAGATTACGGTATGCGTTGAACAAGCAGAGATCTTTTCCCCAAGTCTTCTTGTTAAAATTCTTTATTAACATGGTTTTATTTATCTTTCTACACATATGATATACCGTGGCGGTTTCATTGTCAAAAGGTCTCAAAGACCGTGAAATACCTCTAGTTGTGGTGCTACCCCATTAACGTACACGTATTTCCAGATCACACAGATAAAAGAGTCAGACTGTTCATAGAGGATGGGAAAGGAGAGAGGTTGAGCTAAGCTTTCTTCATTTTCACTCTTGGAGGCTAAAGAAGAAAAATTTGTAGAAGACCGAGATCAGCTCACCACGAAATTATTGAATTATTCTGATCAAATCAAGGTACCAAAAAAAAGTAATATTCCCAGGGATCAAGAACACTTGACTCTGGCAGGTAGGTACAAGACTTCAGAATCCTTACACATCCTGGCAGTAAGTACAAGACTTGAGAATCCTCCGAACCTCCTCACCAGAACGACAACTTTACCAGAATAAAGATCTTTCAGCTGAGCATCCAAGATCCAAAACACCAAACTGCTTACTAATCCGAAATCAAGCGCCGAAAAACCGTGAGACATGGCCTCGCCCAGATAGAATGAACTGTTCATAGAGGATGGGAAAGGAGAGAGGTTGAGCTAAGCTTTCTTCATTTTCAATCTTGGAGGCTAAAAAAGAAAAATTTGCAGAAGACCGAGATCAGCTCACCACGAAATTTTTGAATTATTCTGATCAAATCAAGGTACCAAAAAAAAGTAATATTCCCAGGGATCAAGAACACTTGACTCTGGCAGGTAGGTACAAGAAGAAATACCTCTAGTTGTGGTGCTACCCCATTCACGTACACGTATTTCCAGATCACACAGATAAGAGAGTCAGACTGTTCATAGAGGATGGGAAAGGAGAGGTTGAGCTAAGCTTTCTTCATTTTCACTCTTGGAGGCTAAAGAAGAAAAAATTGTAGAAGACCGAGATCAGCTCACCACGAAATTATTGAATTATTCTGATCAAATCAAGGACCAAGGTACCAAAAAAAAGTAATATTCCCAGGGATCAAGAACACTTGACTCTGGCAGGTAGGTACAAGACTTCAGAATCCTTACACATCCTGGCAGTAAGTACAAGACTTGAGAATCCTCCGATCCTCCTCACCAAAACGACAACTTCACCAGAATAAAGATCTTTCAGCTGAGCATCCAAGATCCAAACCAGAGAAACACCAAACTGCTTACTAATCCGAAATCAAGAGCCGAAAAACCGTGAGACATGGCCTCGCCCAGATAGAATGGTATCCAACACGATTATTAAAATACGAGTTAGAACTTGTCTGGAGTCTCTCAGCTGGGCATCCAAGATCCAAAACACCAAACTGCTTACTAATCCGAAATCAAGCGCCGAAAAACCGTGAGACATGGCCTCGCCCAGATAGAATGGTATCCAACACGATTATTAAAATACGAGTTAGAACTTGTCTGGAGTCTGGAAGCACATGAGTTCTTTGTATTGAAATGAGAAATGCTTCAATTCTTGTCTCAAGTCAGGTACTTTTTATAACAAACACAACAGAACGAAATGTGAAGAAGAAAAAAAGAAGAAGAAGAAGAAGAACCCCAAGCCCCAGTACCAAGATTAGTGTTCTTTGATGTTCTTTTACTTCATGTGGCTCTTCTTATTCTTCACTTTTGAATAGGGTGTTTAAAGTCATTAATGTAATATTTAGTGTTATCAAGACATATTTATTTGACCTCATAACGAATTCGTCATCGTTGACCTTGTATGAAATCAGCCCCAAACTGCTGTCAAAATGACTCCCATGTACAGCCGTTGTTTGAGTCAACTTTAAGGGAAGTGGCTAATGAAATCGAAGAAGAAGAAGAAGAAGAAGAAGAAGAAGAAGAAGAAGAAGAAGAAGAACCCCAAGCCCCAATACCAAGATTAGTGTTCTTTGATGTTTTTTTACTTCATGTCGCTCTTCTTATTCTTCACTTTTGAATAGGGTGTTTAAAGTCATTAATGTAATCTTTAGTGTTATCAAGACATAATTATTTGACCTCAAAACGAATTCGTCATCGTTGACCTTTTATGAAATCAGCCCCAAACTGCTGTCAAAATGACTCCCATGTACAGCCGTTGTTTGAGTCAACTTTAAGGGAAGTGGCTAATGAAATCCCCTCAAAACGAATTCTTCATCGTTGACCTTGTATAAAATCAGCCCCAAACTGCTGTCAAAATGACTCCCATGTACAGCCGTTGTTTGAGTCAACTTTAAGGGAAGTGGCTAATGAAATCTCTACCCTAAATTTTGGTCTTCAATTTGCTTGGGAATTCGCTGTTCCTGTTTAAGGTGAAGGGCCAAAATTTCGTGTGATTTCTGGTTTATCCGGCCCGAAAGACCAGAAAATCAAAGGGTCAATGTAAGAGGGATGGGTAAGTCAGTCCATCCGCACTCCGCAGTTAGCGTTTGGTGAGTTCTTAATGTTTATAAAGGAGGCGAGTAATCTACATTGGTCATTCAGTGATTTCGTGTGATTTCTGGTTTATCCGGCCCGAAGGACCAGAAAATCAAAGGGTCAATGTAAGAGGGATGGGTAAGTCAGTCCATTCGCACTCCGCAGTTAGCGTTTGGTGAGTTCTTAATGTTTATAAAGAAGGTGAGTAATCTACATTGGTCATTCAGTGTAACAATTTCGCTCATTTCAAGGACCAAGTCATTTCACACAGTACTGATATTTGAGAGATTTACACATCAATTTTACCACAAATTACACATCAAGCAAGAGGCATGATTGAAAGCCTGTTTTTAGCTATGACATCGCGGGCAATTATGAGGCACCCTGGGGACACGATCGTGTGGTACCTGGATACCCTGATTTTACCACAAATTACACATCAAGCAAGGCATGATTGAAAGCCTGTTTTTAGCTATGACATCGCGGGCAATTATGAGGCACCCTGGGGACACGATCGTGTGGTATCTGGATAGCAAGGTCCGAACAAGATCCTACGAGTAGATCTATACAGCGAGCACAAGTCCCTACAAGTTAGCTCGTTACCCATGGACCGTGGAACTTATCATAGATACCAAGATCCGAACAAGATCCTACGAGTAGATCTATACAGCGAGCACAAGTCCCTACAAGTTAGCTCGTTACCCATGGACCGTGGAACTTATCATTATACAGCAAGCACAAGTCCCTACAAGTTAGCTCGTTACCCATGGACCGTGGAACTTATCATTACCATGGCAACCAATCAAACCAGGAGCAAGCACAAGTCCCTACAAGTTAGCTCGTTACCCATGGACCGTGGAACTTATCATTACCATGGCAACCAATCAAAACAGGACGCAGAGTAAACACCAAGTTCTCACGATGAAACAAATTACACCAGGAACCAGAGGAGAGAATATACCGACACTGTGGACTCTTAACATTCCAGGGACACCAGAGGTTCTTTGCTCCAAGAGGAGTCGAGTGGGGTTCCGGGTAAGCGGGGAGGGTGTCTTTTCTAGACATTTTCCCATCACATATAGTTCATTGTCATTTATCATTGTGATTAACAGAAGAGTCTTTAGCCAGCGACTCAAGAACGTAAAGGCACCAGTCCCCGACACCCGACAGATCACTGAAGTTAATAGTGTTAAGCAACCGTGAGGACAACTGAGAAGTTGTGGTTGAAGTTCCGGTGGAAAAGATGAGATATTTAATCGCAGTTAAACGGATGCCGCAGAGAGTGTGTTTAACTCCTTGTTCTTACTATTTACCACTATGCCATGGCCATGGGGATCAGCAGATGGTGGAAAGTAGATGAAATTGCGGGCTTGCCGACAGATGTTTGGCTCACTCTTCAAAAACACATTAAATTAATTCGAACATTCATTTCCTCCATAAATGGCCTGGTATGCCGATGAACGTTATGAACAAGAACCTAATTTCCTGTTCGAACTATGAATTCTTCAAATATTTACCAGCCTTGTGGTGAGATATCTTATCTTAAAACTATCTGCTCTTTTTATTGGTCCTTCAGAGGTTTAGATTTAGGTAAACTTTCAAAGCAATTTACAATCTTTTTCTTTCACTGTCTTTTGCTCGCGCAAGGTCGACATTTTTGTGAGTTTTCTTCGCACATCGCGTAGCGTCGCTTGATATGATGTCTCTTTGTTTCTCCTATTGTCACTTCGTTCAGGAGAACTACAAACTAGGAGGCACCTTGTAGCCCATTCCATTCTGGTCAAAAAAGTCCAGCAATGCCACAGCATCTGGTTTTCAACTTCTCAGAAGAAATCATGTTGACATTATTGACTCTACTGGAAATACTCGAGGTGTGAGAGCGGCTAAGAATGTCGTCCGGAGTATTCCTAGAAATTGGATAGGCTCTAGGAAGCATACAGATTGAATCTTAATTTGAGTATCCCAATATTTTACCCATGAAGATTTGAATTTAATAGCTACATATAGTCGTAAGACTCGAATAAGGATTAAGCTAAACAGGTCTGCTCAAAAAAACCAGTTGATACGAAACCCCTAAAAATCTAAAAACAGTGGAGTACCAACATATTAGGAAACCATAGTAAAACCTTGGGAACAAATCTTTTGTTTGATGCTATGTTGTCCAATTTACTTGACTTACTAAATTTAACCCAAAATTGTGATTTTGTAATGGATCAATGTAGCTTTGATAGGGTAAAAATTAATTTTGTTATGATCCTATTTTGCAAGCCTAGGTACCTACCTACCTATTTCCATTGCTAAACTAAACTGAAGTTACTGGAACCTTTTATCTGCCTGTTACAAAATCGCATACTCTCGTCAATCACCGACAGTTAGATCAAAAACGTAGTAGCTGCCTTGATAAATCAAGCAATCTAGTTATTTATTCAAGTCTTTGCATCAAAAATATCGGAATAGTAATAGACAAAACTTTCACTCCATATCTTCACCATCTGGTCCAAATGGCTACGACACTACCTACACATCTCGGCGGAGAACCGTGTATTTAACCCAAAATTGCAATTTTGGAATGGATCAATGTAGCTTTGACAGGGCAAAAATTAATTTTGCTATGATCCTATTTTGCAAGCCTACCTATTTGTAATTTTCCATTGCTAAACTGAACTGAAGTTACTGGAACCTTTCATTTGCCTGTTACAAAATCGCATACTCTCGTCAATCACCGACAGTTAGATCAAAAACGTAGTAGCTGTCTTGATAAATCAAGCAATCTAGTTATTTATTCAAGTCTTTGCATCGAAAATATCGGAATAGAGTAATAGACAAAACTTTCACTCCATATCTTTACCATCTGGTCCAAATGGCTACGACACTGCCTACACATCTCGGCGGAGAACCGTGTTGATTTTTTCAAGAAATGATTCAAATTAATTAATTAATTTAAGACCTGACAAGATAACAACAGAACCGTGTTGATTTTTTCAAGAAATGATTCAAATTAATTAATTAATTTAAGACCTGACAAGATAACAACAGATCCACAGCATGAGGACGACTTCCTGTCATTACGAAAGAATCCAATGCTCCACAAATCCCGGACAATATCACTAATAGAATTCTAACATGTCTCATGTCAATAACAAAACACTCTTGCATCTTCTATTATGTGACATCTTTGTTGCATTCAAGATTATTTTCATTGTTACATTCAAGAAGATCCTAATAATCTGATGCATTCTTGTGATCTTTTCTCCAACTTTTCCCTCATTTTTTTTCATCTTGTTGATACATTTCCATGTTTTTATGTCAGTTGTGTTTAGTTTGGCGACGACTTCTCTCCTGGGTCTTGGTGCTATTTGGGGATATTGGTGCCAGGCTCCACATCATTTTGGATTACATTTTTGTCTTCATCTTCAACTGATTATGTCATGTCGTTAGGACATGGCATGCAAGTTTCGAGCACTTGATATTTGAAATGCCTTTGGTTTTAGAATTTTCAGATCGTGATTTCGACAAAGGTCAGCGAATCCCTGAAACTTCATTCATTCTTTACTCTTTTCAGTCTTTGCGTGTCTATGGCGGATTTTATCTTTTTTATTGAAAGTACTTGTTTCATTAATTTCGTGTGATTTCTGGTTTATCCGGCCCGAAGGACCAGAAAATCAAAGGGTCAATGTAAGAGGGATGGGTGAGTCAGTCCATCCGCACTCCGCAGTTAGCGTTTGGTGAGTTCTTAATGTTTATAAAGGAGGCGAGTAATCTACATTGGTCATTCAGTGTAACAATTCCGCTCATTTCAAGGACCAAGTCATTTCACACAGTGCTGATTTTACCACAAATTACACATCAAGCAAGGCATGATTGAAAGCCTGTTTTTAGCTATGACATCGCGGGCAATTATGAGGCACCCTGGGGACACGATCGTGTGGTACCTGGATACCAAGATCCGAACAAGATCCTACGAGTAGATCTATACATATACAGCAAGCACAAGTCCCTACAAGTTAGCTCGTTACCCATGGACCGTGGAACTTATCATTACCATGGCAACCAATCAAACCAGGACGCAGAGTAAACACCAAGTTCTCACGATGAAACAAATTACACCAGGAACCAGAGGAGAGAATGTACCGACACTGTGGACTCTTAACATTCCAGGGACACCAGAGGTTCTTTGCTCCAAGAGGAGTCAAGTGGGGTTCCGGGTAAGCGGAGAGGGTGTCTTTTCTAGACATTTTCCCATCACATATAGTTCATTGTCATTTATCATCGTGATTAACAGAAGAGTCTTTAGCCAGCGACTGAAGAACGTAAAGGCACCAGTCCCCGACACCCGACAGATCACTGAAGCTAACACCCATATTTATGAACAAAATGCTGGCTCTTAAGTTCGTGCTAAGCATAGTCTCAAGGCATTTGATTGGTCAATTTTGACTTGAGACTGATCTAAGAACGATCATTCTTGTTCATAAATACGAGTGATACTGCCAGTTTTTCCCACAAATATGTGTAATACCATCGGATCGAAGTTCGACTTGATCACGGTCTCAAGAATACCAACTACCCCTCCTACTCGCAGATTCTTATAAGCCGAATCCATCCGTTAGGACTGTTTGTCCCTACTCATCTAAGCCTCAAAGTGAGCTTTTTGTGTACGTATGTATGAAAAAAACAGGGAATGAGACCCCAGTTTCCTTGTTCCCACTTCATCTGTTTGTATCATCAAATCTATGTCACCATGAATTCAAAAGCAACTGCCTTCAATACTTGGAGTTCTTCTTTCAATATTCAATTTATTTTGTCTTCAGGCAACAGAATGGTTAACCATCGGACTTTAAACTTGTTCTCTGGATAATCAGAAATAGGTTCATCCTAGAAGTTATTAATTGGTCTACTAATTGCTCTCTAATGACTAGCAAGAGTAGCAAAGTTGCTGTTAGAGATTCTAGTATTAGAGGGCGGACCACAGTCCTCTTGATTCAGAACTGCCGCGGGAGATGGTTTTAAAGATAGAAAATACAAGACATGCAAAGAATCTTGAAAATAGGTGTGAACGTGAATCAAATGTGAAATCAAATAAAGCAAAAATCCCCTTTAAATGCAATCCAAGAAGGGTGAAGCTATGTGAATTCCGAAATCAAATGAGCTGAGAACTGAACCAAGGACCACTGGTATACAAGACTAGTGTGATACTGGATACTGGGGTTTACCTTTACCATTCAGGAACTGCAGCGGGAGATGGTTTTAAAGTTGGAAAATACAAAACATGCAAAGAATCTTGAAAATAGGTGTAAATGTGAATCAAATGTGAAATCAAATAAAGCAAAAACCCCCTTAAATGCAATCCAAGAAGGGTAAAGCTACGTGCATTCCGAAATCAAATGAGCTGAGAACTGAACCAAGGACCACTGGTATACAAGACTAGTGTGATACTGGATACTGGGGTTTACCTTTACATTATTTTCACAGTTGTATCAACTGACAAGGGATATTAACCAAACGCATCGACTGCGGAATACTCTGAAGTAATAACAACAGTTTAATGGAAATAATGGCTATCTTCCAATACGCTACTTGGATACAGGCAGCAAATTATTTAATGGAAAACAATAGCCATCAACTTATATGTGTGTGAAGGATGGGTTTCATATTGAAAGATTTCTCATACATGATTGGATACAGGCAGCAAATTATTTAATGGAAAACAATAGCCATCAACTTATACGAGTATGTGTGTGAAGGATGGGTTTTATTTTGAAAGATTTCTCATACATGAAATAGAACATGGTAATGGGATTGAAAATACTCGTATACATAAAGAAAAGTAGAATAATATCTCATTCATTTGATGATGGCCATTCGTTCGATGCTGGGTGGCAGAGAATGTTTCAGGCATGAATTTCGCTCCGGTTTTATCTTTAGGTTTTTCTTCTTCTTCTTCTTCTTCTTCTTCTTCTTCTTCTTCTTCTTCTTCTTCTTCTTCTTCTCCTCTTTCTTCTTCTCCTCCCTCCTTCTTCTCGAGTGGACAAAAAATGGCTACTTAAAGAAATGTGGCCTTGAATACAAAGAAGAACAAGTAGTGTACTTAAGGCCATTCACTATTAGGTAGACCTGACAGTTACGCCTCTCAGGTCTAGCTGATAGTGTATGGCAGCAATAATAGGTATCTCATGTGACCTGTCAGGTATACCTGACAGTGAATGGCCGGCCTAAGCGAAAACCATCCCTGATCACAGGTTTCGCTGGAATTTCAACCAGCTCCTCAAGAAAGAAACTTCATTACATTTTCTTACGTATTCTAAGTCTAATTAATACATTTTCTCTCTCTCTCTCTCTCTCCTCTTTTTAATTACATTTCATGTTCTTTGTTTTTCTTCTCAGTTTAATAATGTCCTTTTGGTAAGAGAATCCGTATTAGGTTTGTTTTGTTTACAAGCATTTCTTTTCTTCGAGAGAAATTAGTTGAAGGAAAAAAAAATGGAGGCAAAAAGAAAATTGTAAAATGAAGTAAACCACTGTACAGGGTTCGAAAAGCAAACCCTTGTTTGAAATGGACAATGGAAATGAACAATTCCAATTTGAAGGTCTCCTTACTATTACTAACTCCTTGGGCGAACACTGTAGTATGTAAGTGAATCAATAGTTGGACAGCATTAAGCGGAAAACAACCATCCATAAGGCGATTTCCCTTATGGATGGTTCTTTTCTGCTTAATGTTGTCCATTAACTTAGATAACTTTACCCTGCAAAATCAGGGAATGAGACCCCAGTTTCCTAGTTCCCACTTCATCTGTTTGTATCATCAAATCTATGTCACCATGAATTCAAAAGCAACTACCTTCAATACTTGGAGTTCTCCTTTCAATATTCAATTTATTTTGTCTTCAGGCAACAGAATGGTTAACCATCGGACTTTAGATCTAAACTTGTTCTCTGGATAATCAGAAATAGGTTCATCCTAGAAGTTATTAATTGGTCTACTAATTGCTCTCTAATGACTAGCAAGAGTCAACTTCAATACTTGGAGTTCTTCTTTCAATATTCAATTTATTTTGTCTTCAGGCAACAGAAATGGTTAACCATCGGACTTTAGATCTAAACTTGTTCTCTGGATAATCAGAAATGGGTTCATCCTAGAAGTTATTAATTGGTCTACTAATTGCTCTCTAATGACTAGCAAGAGTAGCAAAGTTGCTGTTAGAGATTCTAGTATCTTCTAGTATTAGAGGGCGGACCACAGTCCTCTTGATTCAAGAACTGCCGCGGGAGATGGTTTTAAAGTTAGAAAATACAAAACAGGCAAAGAATATTGAAAATAGGTGTGAATCAAATGTGAAATCAAATAAAGCAAAAATCCCCTTTAAATGCAATCCAAGAAGGGTAAAGCTACGTGAATTCCGAAATCAAATGAGCCGAGAACTGAACCAAGGACCACTGGTATACAAGACTAGTGTGATACTGGATACTGGGGTTTATCTTTACATTATTTTCACAGTTGTATCAACTGACAAGGGATATTAACCAAACTCATCGACTACGGAATACTCTGAAGTAATAACAACAGTTTAATGGAAATAATGGCTATCTTCCAATACGCTTACAAGCAGCAAATTATTTAATGGAAAACAATAGCCATCAACTTATATGTGTGTGAAGGATGGGTTTCATATTGAAAGATTTCTCATACATGACCAGGACGCAGAGTAAACACCAAGTTCTCACGATGAAACAAATTACACCAGGAACCAGAGGAGAGAATGTACCGACACTGTGGACTCTTAACATTCCAGGGACACCAGAGGTTCTTTGCTCCAAGAGGAGTCAAGTGGGGTTCCGGGTAAGCGGAGAGGGTGTCTTTTCTAGACATTTTCCCATCACATATAGTTCATTGTCATTTATCATCGTGATTAACAGAAGAGTCTTTAGCCAGCGACTGACACTGTGGACTCTTAACATTCCAGGGACACCAGAGAATCTTTGCTCTAAGAGGAGTCAAGTGGAGTTCCGGGTAAGCGGGGAGGGTGTCTTTTCTAGACATTTTCCCATCACATATAGTTCATTGTCATTTATCATCGTGATTAACAGAAGAGTCTTTAGCCAGCGACTGAAGAACGTAAAGGCACCAGTCCCCGACACCCGACAGATCACTGAAGAGTGTTAAGCAACCGTGAGGACAACTGAGAAGTTGTGGTTGAAGTTCCGGAGGCAAAGATGAGATATTTAATCGCAGTTAAACGGATGCCTCTCGCATGCTTAAAAGAAAGGAAAAAGTGCCTTTGTTAATTATGAAGTATAATCCACACTGTCGTAAATATAAAGTAAGGTTTTTCAGGTTTGCTAGGACAACGGTAACACGGTGAGTAACACTCATCACATGTAACATCGATGAGACTTACATCAGTTACATCGCATATACAGGACAACTTGCGATTCTTTGCTGAAACGCAATTAATTAATTACGTTCGACAGGCTAGGTACATAATAATGTAGGTACATCGGTTTTTAGTGTAACGTACCTACATAATGCTGTAAGATTAGTATTTCCGCAACCTCCAAGCAAGCGCGGTACTCACTACTTGCACTTTACAGACTTGGATCTCGGAGCTCTCGGGTTCGAATCTCGTGTGTTTAACTCCTTGTTCTTACTATTTACCACTATGACATGGCCATGGGGATCAGCAGGTGGTGGAAAGTAGATGAAATTGCGGGCTTGCCGACAGATGTTTGGCTCACTCTTCAAAAACACATTAAATTAATTCGAACATTCATTTGGCAGTTAAACGGATGCCTCTCGCATGCTTAAAAGAAAGGAAAAAGTGCCTTTGTTAATTATGAAGTATAATCCATACTGTCGTAAATATAAAGTAAGGTTTTTCAGGTTTGCTAGGACAACGGTGAGCGGTGAGTAACACTCATCACATGTAACATCGATGAGACTTACATCAGTTTCATCGCATATAGGTACAGGACAATTTGCTGAAACGCAATTAATTGATTACGTTCGACAGGCTAGGTACATAATAATGTAGGTACATCGGTATTTAGTGTAACGTACCTACATAATGCTGTAAGATTAGGATTTCCGCAACCTCCAAGCAAGCGCGGTACTCACTACTTGCACTTTGCAGACTTGGATCTCAGAGGTCTCGGGTTCAAATCTCGTGTGTTTAACTCCTTGTTCTTACTATTTACCACTATGCCATGGCCATGGGGATCAGCAGATGGTGGAAAACAGATGAAATTGCGGGCTTGCCGACAGATGTTTGGCTCACTCTTCAAAAACACGTTAAATTAATTCGAACATTCATTTAATTTCCTCCATAAATGGCCTGATATGCCGATGAAAGTTATGAACAAAAAACTAATTTCCTGTTGGAATATGAATTCTTCAAATATTTACCAGCCTTGTGGTGAGGTATCTTATTTGCTCTTTTTCTTGGTCCTCCAGTGGTTTGGATTTAGGTAATCTTTCAAATATGTTTACAATTTACAATCTTTCTCTTTTACTGTCTTTTGCTCGTGCAAGACAACTTTTGTGAGTTTTCTTCATACATCGCGCATCGCCACTTGATATTATGTCTCTCTTACACCCATATTTATGAACAAGAATGATCGTTCTTAGATCAGTCTCAAGTCAAAATTGACCAATCAAATGCCTTGAGTCTATGCTTAGCGCGAACTTAAGAGCCAGCATTTTGTTCATAAATATGGGTGTTATTGTCACTTCGTTCAGGAGAACTACAAACTAGGAGGCACCTTGTAGCCCATTCCATTCTGGTCAAAAAAACCAGCAAACCAGCATCTGGTTTTCAACTTCTCAGAAGAAATCATGTTGACATTATTGACTCTACTGGAAATACTCGAGGTGTGAGAGCGGCTAAGAAGTAGCCCATTCCATTCTGGTCAAAAAAGACCAGCAATGCCACAGCATCTGGTTTTCAACTTCTCAGAAGAAATCATGTTGACATTATTGACTCTACTGGAAATACTCGAGGTGTGAGAGCGAAGAAGAAGAGATTATATATTTTTAAAAAACACATAAACAATCTGCCAGCCTCTGGCTGGTCGAAAAATGAATGTCGTCCGGAGTATTCCTAGAAATTGGATAGGCTCTAGGAAGCATACAGATTGAATCTTAATTTGAGTATCCCAATATTTTACCCATGAAGATTTGAATTTAATAGCTATGTTCGTAAGACTCGAATAAGGATTAAGCTAAAACAGGTCTGCTCAAAAAACCAGTTGATACGAAACCCCTAAAAATCTAAAAACAGTGGAGTACCAACATATTAGGAAACCATACAAGAAGAAGTATTTAGGGAACCATAGTAAAACCTTGGAACAAATCTTTTGTTTGATGCTATGTTGTCCAATTTACTAAATTTAACCCAAAATTGTAATTTTGGAATGGATCAATGTAGCTTTGACAGGGCAAAAATTAATTTTGTTATGATCCTATTTTGCAAGCCTAGGTACCTACCTATTTGTAATTTTCCATTGCTAAATTGAACTGAAGTTACTGGAACCTTTTATCTGCCTGTTACAAAATCGCATACTCCCGTCAATCACCGACAGTTAGATCAAAAACGTAGTAGCTGTCTTGATAAATCAAGCAATCTAGTTATTTATTCAAGTCTTTGCATCGAAAGTATTATAGAGAATAGTAATTAAACTCCAAGTGTTTTATCCTAGATAATAAATCTCTGGATAGTGGATAATAAACAGTTTGCAGCAGCAATTATTAGGTATTTTTATTATGATTTTAATGTAAGATCTAGTAAGCTGTGGGATGATAGAAATTATCCTTATCCATTTGCATAGTTATTGAGAGTTCAATAAAACGGTATTTTCTAAACACCCATTTTAAGAAGGCAATACCGAAGTATTTCTTTGGACGGTTCACCTTTTCTTTTTGAACAATGTTGCTTAACTTCGCTGATCTGCTGTACCCTTCAAGCTAACAAGGAGAGAGTAACTTTTCCCTCAATTTTTTTCATCTTGTTGATACATTTCCATGTTTTTATGTCAGGTGTGTGCAGGTCTTGGTGCTATTTGGGGATATTGGTGCCAGGCTCCACATCATTTTGGATTACATTTTTGTCATCTTCAACTGATTATGTCATGTCGTTAGGACATGGCATGTAAGTTTCGAGCACTTGATATTTGAAATGCCTTTGGTTTTAGAATTTCCAGATCGTGATTTCGACAAAGGTCAGAGAATCCTTGAAACTTCATTCATTCTTTACTCTTTTCAGTCTTTGCGTGTCTATGGCGGATTTTATCTTTTTTATTGAAAGTACTTGTTTCATTAATGCCTCATGTTAGATACTTGACAGAAATCTCTTGGAAGTTTGAATCATGTTTTATTATAACATCTTCTTTAAAAGTTAATCTCGTGAAGTTTGAAGCACGTCTTGTTTTGATATGTGGCCCTGACAGTGAATGTAGCAGTGGGCGGGAGAGCCTTGGCAAGTTAGAACAGAAGATTCTTCATTTGTTGAATTGTTCGCCACTTGAACTTTGAGTGGAATTAAAATGGGTCTGAGGAATGTTGCAAAGTCATCGACCAGGGAGCCATTGACTGAATTTTCAACACACGTCCCAAATCTTACAGCATAATAGACTTACACCTACATATTATGCACAATATGCACATGCATCAAATTTAGTACCTAGGTGTATGAAAATGTCTTGTTTATTTAGACTAAATATGTCAAGATCACAATAAGTTGAAGAGTTCTGGAGTAAGTATGGATGAGAAAAAATTGGAACAGAAAAATGCTTTGAAATACAAAGTACAAGTACAAAAAGGCTTTGATCAAACAGTGTTGAATTATGCTCTTGTTTTTCTCAGTTTGTACACTTTTTATTAGTTTTCACTGCATATTAAAGAAACAGAAATCAAAGAAGTTCGGATACTCATATAAAATTTTACTTCACTCAATGACTGAATCCTATATTAAAGACACAGAAATCAAAGAAGTTCAGATACTCATATAAAATTTTACTTCACTGAATGACTGAATCCTTAGAAAAAACTGAAAGTTCTTTTATTTTCAAACAAGCGGGGCCCGTCCCTCCGGGAATTTTTCGATCTTGGTTAAGGAAAATCAATATTTATGTACCTACCTATTTTATTTAATGGCACTGAGCTCAATTTCTTCCACTTCTAAAACAGTCTCTTCTTCTAAAGCTAAATCCTTCATTGTGGCAGATGAGATATTACATATTAGATACCTATTACCTATTTTATTTTTATCATTCACTATCTTGTCCTGAGCTCTTCCTATCTTCCTATTTTACTGTCTTGGAAGTAATTATCATTTTTTTTAATCACCATATTCACAAACTGTCTTCTTTATTTTTTAAATACTCGAGGTTTTTTGTCTATCAACAAACGACGAGTTGTATAATGACTTCCTTAGTCCTTCCTGTTCATTATCTTCACGTCTATCTTATAGTCATTTATCAGTATCGTGTCTCATACATGAAATAGAACATGGTAATGGGATTGAAAATACTCGTACACATAAAGAAAAGTAGAATAATATCTCATTCATTTGATGATGGCCATTTATTCGATGCTGGGTGGCAGAGAACGTTTCAGGCATGAATTTCGCTCCGGTTTTATCTTTAGGTTTTCTTCTTCTTCTTCTTCTTCTTCTTCTTCTTCTTCTTCTTCTCCTCTTTCTTCTTCTCCTCCCTCCTTCTTCTCGAGTGGACAAAAAATGGCTACTTAAAGCAATGTGGCCTTCAATACAAAGAAGATCAAGTTTAGTGTACTTAAGGCCATTCACTATTAGGTAGACCTGACAGTTACGCCTCTCAGGTCTAGCTGATAGTGTATGGCAGCAATAACAGGTGTCTCATGTGACCTGTCAGGTATACCTGACAGTGAATGGCTGGCCTAAGCGAAAACCATCCCTGATCACAGGTTTCGCTGGAATTTCAACCAGCTCCTCAAACCTCAACTGACTTCACTAAGCAACTGACACACCCCAATTTAGGCCAGCAGTCAATATCATGGTCAAGTAATAGGACACTATGTCCAAGTGACATTTTATTTTCACATCTTTGAAGTTCAACTCGGCTTAAGGCCATTTCACTATAAGGTAGACCTGACATTACGCCTCTCAGGTCTAGCTGATAGTGTATGGCAGCAATAATAGGTGTCTCATGTGACTTGTCAGGTATCTGTCAGGTATACCTGACAGTGAATGGCCGGCCTAAGCGAAAACCATCCCTGATCACAGGTTTCGCTGGAATTTCAACCAGCTCCTCAACTGACCTCACTAAGCGTACACCCTATTTTAGGCCAGCAGTCAATATCATGGTCAAGTAATAGGACACTATGTCCAAGTGACATTTTATTTTCACATCTTTGAAGTTCAACTCGGCAATTTAGGCCAGCAGTCTATCTCATGGTCAAGTAATAAGACACTATGTCCAAGTGACATTTTATTTTCACATCTTTGAAGTTCAACTCGGGACATGTATCGTGCAATCGCTTTAACAACTGCTGCCATAGGAATCGCCACTTGCAATGCCGTGTACGGAATGAAACTCGTGCGAGAAGCGAAGGAGAAACGTGAGGAAGCGTTGAAAGAACATGGAGCACCACATACACAGGGAGCACCGCGGTACAAGATGAAAACTGAGGAAGCAGAAGTGTCCGCCCAAGAAAACCAATATGACTATGAAGATAGTTAGTGAAATGAATATGGGATAGATGGACAATTGGACATAGTGGTACTGAGGAATGCTTGTTGCAAAACTGTCAAAAAGGCTCGCCGATACAAGCAATAAAATTACCAGCCTGCTCTACATTAAATTGGTTGTAAAATTTTCTCATCACTCTCCAATGGCAAAGAGAGGAAGCGTTGAGAGACCATGGAGCACCACATGCACAGGGAGCACCGCGGTACAAAATGAAAACTGAGGAAACAGAAGTGTCCGCCCAAGAGAACCAATATGACTATGAAGATAGTTAGTGAGATGATAATGGGATAGATAGACATAGTGGTACTGGGGAATGATTGTTGCAAAACTGTCAAAAAGACTCGCCGATACAAGCAATAAAATTACCAGCCTGCTCTACATTAAATTGGTTGTAAAATTTTCTCATCACTCTCCAATGGCAACCCTTTAAACTAAAGAAGAACATACAATCATGATCTCGTCATTCTCATTACCAACACTGCTTCAATTGTACAACCGGGGCTGAGTAGAACCGTAAATACCACGGCGTTATGCACGTGATGAGCCCAAACAGACACTCCTACGACGCGACGTTGTTTAACACGAGTCAGGATCTATTCTATTTGTTCAATAAACTGAACTGAAATCCAATTCAGTAAACTGATCTTGATAGCAATAACGAGTCAACAATTGACTATTAGGAGTATTAGGTAAGGTAAGGTAAGGTAAGGTAAGGTAAGGTAAGGTAAGGTAAGGTAATATTTATTTGTTTTAAAAATCAAATTTTTATAACAATGGTTGGCAACCTACATACATTAACTTATCTTATATTATAAGAACGAGATCCATTCACTCATTCACATTTCACATTTCACATTTCACACACTGATCGCTCTATCTCTAGAACCCACTAAAGAAGAACATATAATCATGATCTCGTCCAGTGGCGTAGCGTCCATGTAGGGCGTGTATGGCGGCCATACACTCGAAATTTCACTCAAATACCCTTAAATATTGACTTTAAATAATTAATGTATTTTTATTAGATGAATAAAAATTCCATCATCCATGAAGAGCATGGATGATGGAAATTAGTACCCTACACGCCTTACACTTGAATTTAGACCACGCTACGCCACTGTCTCGTCATTCTCATTACCAACACTGCTTCAATTGTACAACCGGGGCTCAGTAGAACCGGTGTTACCACGGCGTTATGCACGTGATGGCCCCAAACAGACACTTCTACGACGCGATGTTGTTTAACATGAGTCAGGATCTATTCTATTTGTTCAATAAACTGAACTGAAATCCAATTCAATAGCAATAACGAGTCAACAATTGACTATTAGGACTATTAGGGTATTATGTAGGTGTCGATTGACAGGTGTGCCAATGGTATATCCCAGGTAGACGAAGCCTTATCTTATCTACCATCCGATCTAACACCCGAAGTGTCTTGACCTGTCAACAGTAAACGCTGTTGACACACATTTCTCCAACTCATATGACAGTAATAGTCATGTGAACTCTATGGAATTAAAACAATCAGAGCAGACTATTCCAGTATTCCTGATAACTTGATAAATAAGTAAAATATAAACTTGTTTTCCTCCCATATTCTTTTAAAAACTTGTTTTATTTAAGTAGGGGAAATTTAAAACCAAGTACATAAGTGTAAGATATAAACCTCCAAAAAACGAATTTCCGACCGTATTTTGGTGGTTAAAGTCAGCGGCTATAGCACGTTGAATGCACCAATTCCCGAGGGATCACCAAAGTTAACCAACATTTCGCGAGGTTTGTATTCGGATGGGTGACCATTGAACCCCTATCAAACAGAAAGGATACGGGAGTCCTAAATTCAATGCCAGGTTTTTTTTTTCTGATTTTTCCATTTTAGCTTTGTTCAATCCTGATTTTTCCAACATGCTTGATAACATGATACCAATCACAACAGATAGCTACATACCTATGGCTTAATGGCCATCAATCATAATAAGGTCCATACTTACTACGTATTCATAGAACGATAGAATCAAGTCAATCAAGTATAAGCCTTGTGAACTTACGAGAGAGGTACTGATTATATTTGATCAGAAAACAAACGACTTGATTGTCATTGGACCTTTTTGAAGGCCATGTACCGCTAACAATCTCATAAAGATCGCTTTTCAAATTGATTACTACGGATTTAGAAAGGTGTTGACCTACTCAACACCTGTTGAAGGCCATGTACCGCTAACAATCTCATAAAGATCGCTTTTCAAATTGATTACTACGGATTTAGAAAGGTGTTGACCTACTCAACAGTCATACGACCTCTCCATAAGCTACCTCTCAGTCAAGCTCGACTGGTAATGACTGGTAATCTGAACGGTGAGGGTTCGAACACCAGCATTTTTTACGTACGTCTTCGTCTCCTTCTTCTCCCCCCTCCTCCTCTTTACTTTCTCCTCCTCTTCCTTCTCCTTTCCCTTCATCAACTTACCCGTCCTTCTCCTCCCCCTCCCCTTTTTTTCTTCTTCTACTCTTCCTCCTTCTTTTTCTCCTCTTTCTCTTTCTCGTATTTAATTCATACCTTAACCCTTAACCCATCTTTTGGGACTGTTCGCCCCTACATCTAAGCCTCAGAGTGGGCTTTTTGGTATGCCAGGGTACTTCACCCTTCTTCATGGGCATGGGTCAGACTCTCAGAGTGGGCTTTTTGGTATGCCTTAGGAGTATTAGGGTATTATGTAGGTGTTGAGTGACAGGTGTGCCAATGGTATATATCCCAGGTAGACGAAGCCTTATCTTATCTACCATCCGATCTAACACCCGAAGTGTCTTGACCTGTCAACAGTAAACGTTGTTGACACACATTTCTCCAACTCATATGACAGTAATAGCTGTAATAGTCATGTGAACTCTATGGAATTAAAACAATCAGAGCAGTCTATTCCTGATAACTTGATAAATAAGTAAAGAAATAAACTTGTGTTTTCCCCCATATTCTTTTAAGAACATAGTTCATTTAAGTAGGGGAAATGTAAAAACAAGCACATAACTATGTATGTACATAAGTGCAAGATGTCTTATCTTTGGAGTCAGCGGCTAAAGCAAGTTAAATGTACCAGTTCCCAAGGGATCACTAAAGTTAACCAACATTTCGCGAGGTTGGTATCCGGATGGGTGACCATTGAACCTCTATCAAACAGGTGGGAGAAGGTAGTTCTAAATTCAATGCCAGTTTTTTTCTCCTTCAGATTTTTCCATTTTAGCTTTGTTCAATTCAGATTTTTCCAACATTTACATGTATGTACTTCATAAAATCATAACAGATAACTACCTACATACCTATGGCTTAATGGCCATCAATCATAATAAGGTTCATACTTACTACATATTCATAGAACGATAGAATCAAGTCAATCAAGTATAAGCCTTGTGAACTTACGAGAGAGGTACTGATTATATTGGATCAGAAAACAAACGACTTGATTGTCATTGGACACTGTTGAAGGCCATGCACCGCTACTCAACTATCTCATAAAGATCGCTTTTCAAATTGATTACTACGGATTTAGAAAGGTGTTGACCTACTCAACAGTCATATGACCTCTCCATAAGCTACCTCTCAGTCAAGCTCGACTGGTAATCTGAACGGTGAGGGTTCGAACACCAGCATTTTTACTTTTTTATCTACGTCTTCGTCTCCTTCTTCTCCCCCCTCCTCTTTACTTTCTCCTCCTCTTCCTTCTCCTTTCCCTTCATCAACTTATCCGCCCTTCTCCTCCCCCTCCCCTTTTTTCTTCTTCTCCTCTTCCTCCTTTTTCTCCTCTTCCTCCTTCTTGTTCTCCTCTTTCTCCTTCTCGTATTTAATTCATACCTTAACCCATCTTTTGGGACTGTTTGCCCCTACATCTAAGCCTCAGGGTGGGCTTTTTGGTATGCCAGGGTACTTCACCCTTCTTCATGGGCATGGGTATTCTTATGAAACATAGATACCAGGTGTGGGCAATACTCAGATTGACTAAAGAGAAAGACGTGGTGCGCTATTAAATCTGTCATGTAATGCAACACCACACCTTGCTTACATTCAGTAGGTAGTCGAAATAAAGTAATAAAGTACAACTACACTTGCATTTCCGGTGTAAATATCCACAAACAAGTCCATTTTATCGGAATAGGAATGGTCACATCATCACATGATTACAGGCAGAAAATACGTATAACATAACTATAACAACATTCCTGATGTAGGTATTCTCATGAAACATAGATACCAGGTGTGGGCAATACTCAGATTGACTAAAGAGAAAGACGTGGTGCGCTATTAAATCTGTCATGTAATGCAACACCACACCTTGCTTACTTTCAGTAGGTAGTCGAAATAAAGTAATAAAGTACAACTACACTTGCATTTCCGGTGTAAATATCCACAAATAAGTCCATTTTATCGGAATAGGAATGGTCACATCATCACATGATTACAGGCAGAAAATACGTATAACATAACTATAACAACATTCCTGTAACCTCCAATAATCCTTAGTATAGTGTAGGTTGCAGGACGTAGAGGAATGGTATAACTTAATTTACCTTACTTACTTGGTATACCCTACATTCTAATAAGAGTACCTATACATTCCAAATGACAAATTATGAGCAACAAATGCCCATAACTATATCAAGTAAGTATATTATTGGACCAACAAGTATCTAACTTCCTTTTACTTACAACTCTTTAAAAGTTTTAACTAGATGAGCGGTTATCAAGTAAGTATATTATTGGACCAACAAGTATCTAACTTCCTTTTACTTACAACTCTTTAAAAGTTTTAACTAGATGAGCGGTTCTCAAACCGTGCGTAATTGCGTATCTATTTCACAAAATGGTAAAGCAGAAAGTTAATAGGTACTATAGGTAGGTACCTAGATTTTTACTGTCCAAACAATTTTAATCGTTGATTTTTTTCCCTTCTTTTAAGAAAATTTTTCCTCTATTCTTTTGTTCTCAGAAGATTGGCATAAATAATTTTATTCATTTATTTATTTACACTCCAAGCGACATCGACAAGATTATTTGTGATAATTTTTTTACCAGCCAAATAGACAAAACTGAGGGGTACTCATTTCCGCACACGTTCGGTTTTTCGAAAACTTCTCACAAAAGGTTGAAACCCCCTGAATTCGATAAAGCTAAATAATGACTACTTATCTAGCCAAGTTGTTTGGAGCAAACTTCCCTCTCGGATAAAGCCAATCGCAATAAGTCTCGGAGGTGAATTGTCAACACAACTTGTTACATAGTCACCTTATTTGACCACAGGTTCCGTTGGATCGCAGGTTGCTGAAGGCTTACGTCATACTTTCTCTACTTATATCAGAGATCTATTTGGATCCATTACCACGCCGAGCCAGCGGCGATAGCGCGTTGTACGCACCAGATACCGATAGATCACTGAAGTTAAGAAACGTTTCGCGAAGTTGGTATTTGAATGGGTGACCATCTGGGGCAATCTGCTGGCTTTTCCCGGTCCTACTCAGGTTGGGTGAGGTTTGTTTGAGGAGGCGAATAGTTTGTGGCCGAATGGAGGGTAAAGCCCCTGTCACTAAAAACCTTCAGTTAATATACCTACACATTTGTAGGTACAGTCATACAGTGACTTTAGTATATCAGAGATCTGTTTGGATCTATAACCACGCCGAGCCAGCGGCGATAGCGCGTTGAACGCATCAGATACCGATAGATCACTGAAGTTAAGAAACGTTTCGCGAAGTTGGTATTTGGATGGGTGACCATCTGGGGCAATCTGCTGGCTTTTCCCGGCCCTACTCAGGTTGGGTGAGGTTCATTCGAGGAGGCAAATAGTTTCTGGCCGAATGGAGGGTAAAGCCCCTGTCACTAAAAACCTTCAGTTAATATACCTACACATTTGTAGGTACAGTCATACAGTGACTTTAAACTCCTTAAAAATAAAATCAACCAAGCTGATAAGTGATAAGAATGTTCACTGAACATTAGTTGAAATTAACTTGAAATTAGCTTTGACCATGTTTGTTTAAGGGTCCCCTAAGATAGCCTTATTATTATGGTCATTGACTGAGTATTATAGAGAATAGTAATTAAACTCCAAGTGTTTTATCCTACATAATAAATCTCTGGATAGTGGATAATAAACAGTTTGCAGCAGCAATTATTACTTAGGTATTTTTATTATGATTTTAATGTAAGATCTAGTAAGCTGTGGGATGATAGAAATTATCCTTATCCATTTGCATAGTTATTGAGTCTATTTCCCAAAATGGTAAAGCAGAAATTTAATAGATGTACCTAGATTTTTACTGTCAAAACAATTTTGATCGTTGATTTTTTCCCTTCTTTTAAGAAAATTTTTCCTCTATTCTTTTGTTCTCAGAAGATTGGCATAAATAATTTTATTCATTTATTTATTTACTCTCCAAGCGACATCGGCAAGGCCATGTGTGATATAGCTAAATAATTAAAAAATAAATGCATTTTTTACCAGCCAAATAGACAAAACAGGGGTACTCATTTTCGCACACGTTCGGTTTTTCGAGAACTTCTCACAAAAGGTTGAAACCCCCTGAATTTGATAAAGCTAAATAATGGCTACTTATCTAGCCAAGTTGTTTGGAGCAAACTTCCCTCTCGGATAAAGCTAATCGCTATAAGTCTCGGAGGTGAATTGTCAACACAACTTGTTACATAGTCACCTTATTTGACCACAGGTTCCGTTGGATCGCAGGTTGCTGAAGGCTTACGTCATACTTTCTCTACTTATATCAGAGATCTATTTGGATCCATTACCACGCCGAGCCAGCGGCGATAGCGCGTTGTACGCACCAGATACCGATAGATCACTGAAGTTAAGAAACGTTTCGCGAAGTTGGTATTTGAATGGGTGACCATCTGGGGCAATCTGCTGGCTTTTCCCGGTCCTACTCAGGTTGGGTGAGGTTTGTTTGAGGAGGCGAATAGTTTGTGGCCGAATGGAGGGTAAAGCCCCTGTCACTAAAAACCTTCAGTTAATATACCTACACATTTGTAGGTACAGTCATACAGTGACTTTAAACTCCTTAAAAATAAAATCAACCAAGCTGATAAGTGATAAGAATGTTCACTGAACATTAGTTGAAATTAACTTGAAATTAGCTTTGACCATGTTTGTTTAAGGGTCCCCTAAGATAGCCTTATTATTATGGTCATTGACTGAGTATTATAGAGAATAGTAATTAAACTCCAAGTGTTTTATCCTAGATAATAAATCTCTGGATAGTGGATAATAAACAGTTTGCAGCAGCAATTATTACTTAGGTATTTTTATTATGATTTTAATGTAAGATCTAGTAAGCTGTGGGATGATAGAAATTATCCTTATCCATTTGCATAGTTATTGAGAGTTCAATAAAACGGTATTTTCTAAACACCCATTTTAAGAAGGCAATACCGAAGTATTTCTTTGGACGGTTCACCTTTTCTTTTTGAACAATGTTGCTTAACTTCGCTGATCTGCTGTACCCTTCAAGCTAACAAGGAGAGAGGCAGACTAGGCTGGCGATAACCTCACTCATGTCTCATGGATCTGTGAAATCTTGTGAGCGCCTGGTATCTCACTCGAAGATACGTAACTATGCAATGTGCTCAACACACAAATTCCAAGTTTACTTTTTAGTGATCTTTGGATCTCCTATCAAACTTGATTGTCCCTAAAATAATACGAATTGAAGAAGTGACTAGTTCAGATCAGTACAGACCTGAGCTCAATTTCTTCCACTTCTAAAACAGTCTCTTCTTCTAAAGCTAAATCCTTCATTATGGCAGATAAGATATTACATATTTACATATTAGATACCTATTTTATTTCTATCATTCACTATCTTGTCCTGAGCTCTTCCTATTTTACTGTCTTGGAAGTAATTATCATTTTTTTAATCACCATATTCATAAACTGTCTTCTTTATTTTTTTAAATACTCGAGGTTTTTTGTCTATCGACAAACGACGAGTTGTATAATGACTTCCTTAGTCCTTCCTGTTCATTATCTTCACGTCTATCTTATAGTCATTTATCAGTATCGTGTCATCTGTGCATAAATTTGTCAACGAGTATGTTGTCTTTGTCCACGGTAAGTAATGAAGTGGTTAGCGACGTGGGCGTTGGGGGTTCGAGCCCTTCGGTTCGTTCACAAATTTTAGCGTGGTGTATTAATTGGGGGAACGCCATTTGTGACGAGCTTTCACTTTCATGATTTCATGCCAATATAAGGGCCGCGAAGCTTTCACAATTAAAAAAAGGGGGGCTCTTAGAAAAGTTTGGGAACCGCGGATCTACACAAAGAACGAACGACCTACGCCGTGCTGTTCAGAGAGCAGGACCGAAACTACATTCAAATCAGATCAATTATCACACATGACGTTAATATTGATTCTCGGACCACAGTACCATGACCTTAACATATCCTAGCTATCAATAAAAAAAAATAGCACATAGCACGTACACAGTACGTTATGGTTGATACACCAGGCCACCATTTTGAATCACAAGAACGTCATACGTGGCTTGGGTTTTACAGGGCATGCCCGGTATGGTAACAGTTGCTACCCAGTGAAGGTCTCGAGTTCGAACCCTGAACGAGACCAAAAAAATTGGCCCTCAAAAACACTATTTGTAGGACACCAGCACGCGATTAATATTCAGGAGGTCACCCATCCGGATACTAACCACGCGCAACGTTGCGTTTTCTCACGCTTTCATGCCTTTTCTACCTTTTCTCACGCTTTTTCACCCAACCATAGTTTTTTTTTCTCTCTATTAGGTGCTTTAACTATGTTTTAAGCATGTCGTTCGCGCCGGTACCATTTAAGGTTTGATTTAAAGTTCAATGTTTCTATACGTCTCATTGTTACATCTAGTTGGGTTTTTTGTTTCTGTGAGTTCAATGTGCAGTCAGTCAGTCAGGTGTGACTTGGAATCTGGGGACTAGTCTGTCACTTAATACTCAACTTGTCCTAGGACAGCATTGTCTCATATCATGTGTGCTTTATTGCTGTTACTTTAGTTAACACAGTACGTATACTTCTAATATAATCATCAATTAATTCATCATACTATTCTCATATCATGTTATAAATCAATTAATCATCCTTTGGAAGTTTATCGCCAGATTCGCCAGCCTAGTTAGCAGGGAGGGTAGGGCGTTTACCTTGTAAGCACTAGGCCGCGGGTTCGATTTAATCCTGACCAAAGAAGGTTCGTTCTTGGAACGGCTGGCTTACCCTTGCCTGTCTTCCTCTTTTCTTCACTCAGGCTGGGTGAGGTTAATGTGAGTGAAATCAGGAGTTGGGCTCTACTTGTGAAACCTTGAAGGTTGTGATCAGATCAAAACAGTTAACCCCCTGATTCATGCTTTGTAGAGGCCCTGAATGGATATTCTAACTTTCAAGAAAAATGAGGAATAACCTTGTAGAGGCCCTGAATGGATATTCTAACTTCCAAGAAAAATGTGGAATAACCTGAAACTAGTTTGAGACATACCTACTTATCAGAAGTGACAAAAAAAGTGCATAAGATAGTGTTAACCAGCTCTACCAGCATGAAATGGTTAGCCCAAATAAAACAAACATTGAAAATGAAATCTTATTTTGTTCTGTCATTTTGAGTTAATTAACATAAAACCAAACAAGTAGGTAGGTACTTAATCTAATGGTTTATCTCTATGTCTGCCTAGCATATTATTACATATTAAGTATTCTCAAGAGTTTGTGTGTAGACTCGAGTACATAAGTAAGTAAGCATGAGGAACAGAAGACTTGAGGGATATCAATTATCAATTTTAATTGAAGCTTTAAATTGAGTGTAGGCTGGATTTAAAGTGATCTTTCCATTCCTTCTGATACTTTAACTTTTTGTCATGCATCTGAGCTAGTACAAAATCCAAAGTACTTTTCAATGTGAGGCTGTAGAATAATGAGGAGCTATAATAAGATATTAGACTAATCTGGTTGATATAGTAATAAAATTTAGCCAGGGTAAGTAAGCATGAGGAACAGGAGACTTGAGGGATATCAATTACCAATTTTAATTGGAGCTTTAAATTGAGTGTAGGCTGGATTTAAAGTGATCTTTCCATTCCTTCTGATACTTAACTAATGGGGAAAAAAACAAAGCCTAATAGGTAATATAATTAAAATTGTCACACTGTTGCTTAACTTCGCTGATCTCCTGTACCCTTCAAGCTAACTAGGCAGAGAGGCAGACTAGGCTGGCGATAACCTCACTCGTGGATCTGCGAAATCTTATGAGCGCCTGATATCTCACTCGAAGATACTTAACTATGCAATGTGCTCAACACACAAATTCCAAGTTTACTTTTTAGTGATCTTTGGATCTCTTTCCAAACTCGATTGTCCCTAAAATAATACGAATTCAAGAAGTGACTAGTTCAGATCAGTACAGACCTGTGCCCTAAATCACCAAAGTATGGAAAAGTATTTTAGAAGTGTAATAGCCAATGGAAAAGCAGAATTTTGAATTTGGACGAATCAAGTTATTGAGAGTTCAATAAAACGGTATTTTCTAAACACCCATTTTAAGAAGGCAATACCGAAGTATTTCTTTGGACGGTTCACCTTTTCTTTTTGAACAATGTTGCTTAACTTCGCTGATCTGCTGTACCCTTCAAGCTAACAAGGAGAGAGGCAGACTAGGCTGGCGATAACCTCACTCATGTCTCATGGATCTGTGAAATCTTGTGAGCGCCTGGTATCTCACTCGAAGATACGTAACTATGCAATGTGCTCAACACACAAATTCCAAGTTTACTTTTTAGTGATCTTTGGATCTCCTATCAAACTTGATTGTCCCTAAAATAATACGAATTGAAGAAGTGACTAGTTCAGATCAGTACAGACCTGAGCTCAATTTCTTCCACTTCTAAAACAGTCTCTTCTTCTAAAGCTAAATCCTTCATTATGGCAGATAAGATATTACATATTTACATATTAGATACCTATTTTATTTCTATCATTCACTATCTTGTCCTGAGCTCTTCCTATTTTACTGTCTTGGAAGTAATTATCATTTTTTTAATCACCATATTCATAAACTGTCTTCTTTATTTTTTTAAATACTCGAGGTTTTTTGTCTATCGACAAACGACGAGTTGTATAATGACTTCCTTAGTCCTTCCTGTTCATTATCTTCACGTCTATCTTATAGTCATTTATCAGTATCGTGTCATCTGTGCATAAATTTGTCAACGAGTATGTTGTCTTTGTCCACAGTAAGTAATGAAGTGGTTAGCGACGTGGGGGTTGGGGGTTCGAGCCCTTCAGTTCGGTCACGAATTTTAGCGTGATGTATCTGGAGGAACGTCATTTGTGACGAGCTTTCATGATTTCATGCCTACGTTGGGGGTTCGAGCCCTTCGGTTCGTTCACAAATTTTAGCGTGGTGTATTAATTGGGGGAACGCCATTTGTGACGAGCTTTCACTTTCATGATTTCATGCCAATATAAGGGCCGCGAAGCTTTCACAATTAAAAAAAGGGGGGCTCTTAGAAAAGTTTGGGAACCGCGGATCTACACAAAGAACGAACGACCTACGCCGTGCTGTTCAGAGAGCAGGACCGAAACTACATTCAAATCAGATCAATTATCACACATGACGTTAATATTGATTCTCGGACCACAGTACCATGACCTTAACATATCCTAGCTATCAATAAAAAAAAAATAGCACATAGCACGTACACAGTACGCTATGGTTGATACACCAGGCCACCATTTTGAATCACAAGAACGTCATACGTGGCTTGGGTTTTACTGGGCGTGCACGGTATGGTAACAGTTGCTACCCAGTGAAGGTCTCGAGTTCGAACCCTGAACGAGACCAAAAAAATTGGTCCTCAAAAACACTATTTTTAGGACACCAGCACGCGATTGATATTCAGGAGGTCACCCATTCGG
Organism: Diaphorina citri; assembly: GCF_000475195.1. Lineage (NCBI taxonomy): Eukaryota > Metazoa > Arthropoda > Insecta > Hemiptera > Psyllidae > Diaphorina > Diaphorina citri. Next base: position 63,977 of record NW_007377665.1, read on the forward strand.
ATACTAACCACGCGCAACGTTGCGTTTTCTCACGCTTTCATGCCTTTTCTACCTCTTCTCACGCTTTTTCACCCAACCATAGTTTTTTTTTCTCTCTCTATTAGGTGCTTTAACTATGTATGTTTTAAGCATGTCGTTCGCTCCGGTACCATTAAGGTTTGATGTCTTAAAGTTCAATGTTTCTATACGTCTCATTGTTACATCTAGTTGGGTTTTTTGTTTCTGTGAGTTCAATGTGCAGTCAGTCAGGTGTGAAACCCTGAAGGAGACCAAAAAAATTGGTCCTCAAGAACACTTTTTGCAGGCCGGGATACCAACAAGCGATTGATGTTCAAGAGGTCACCCATCCAGATACTAACCACGCGCAACGTTGCGTTTTCTCACGCTTTTCCGCCCAACCATAGTTTTTTTCTCTCTATTAGGCGCTTTAACTATGTTTCAAGCATGTCGTTCGCGCCGGTACCATTAAGGTATGATCTCTTAAAGTTCAATGTATCTATACGTCTCATTGTTACATCTAGTTGGGTTTTTTGTTTCTGTGAGTTCAATGTGCAGTCAGTCAGGTGTGACTTGGAATCTGGGGACTAGTCTGTCACTTAATACTCAACTTGTCCTAGGACAGCATTGTCTCATATCATGTGTGCTGTATTGCTGTTACTTTAGTTACAACAGTACTTATACTTCTAATATAATCATCAATTAATTCATCATACTATTCTCATATCATGTTATAAATCAATTAATCATCCTTTGGAAGTTTATCGCCAGATTCGCCAGCCTAGTTAGCATGAAGGGTAGGGCGTTTACCTTGTAAGCACTAGGCCGCGGGTTCGATTTAATCCTAACCAAAGAAGGTTCGTTCTTGGAACGGCTGGCTTACCCTTGCCTGTCTTCCTCTTTTCTTCACTCAGGCTGGGTGAGGTTAATGTGAGGAGGTGGGTAGCCTCATAGCCTGTCACCGAACGGAGGGTAAAATACCAATCACTAAAAACCAAAGTAATTAAAGGCACAGTGACGTAAAACCCCAACAGTCAATCAAAAAGTTTTATACATTGAGGTACTTAGGAAACTTTTTGCTGACTCAATAAGCCAAATGTTTAAATATGTAGTAAGTATACCTACTTTGCGCCATACATACTCCAAAGGAAGATTGACATAGGTAAATCAATGTTGCCAAAAATCTCAAAATATTCATTCACGAATAATTTAAGCCCATTGACGTCATTACTTGAGAGAAAAGGGATGGAGAAGAGAGGAGGCATTAGATAGGAGGGTATGGAGGGGTAGGATAAGGGAGGGTAACGCCGACCCCAAATAAGATTGGGAAAAGGTGCAATAAAAGAAGAAGAATGTCAGGTAAGAGATACCCCTTATACTTTGCGCCATACATACTCCAAAGGAAGATTGACATAAATCATTGTTGACAAAAATCCCAAAATATTCATTCAAAATTCAATAGATGAATTTAAGCCCATTAAAATCATTACTTGAGAGAAAAGAGATGGAATGGAGGGGTAGGACAAAAGAGGGTAACGTCGACCCCAAATAAAATTGGACAAAGGTACAATAAAAGAAGAAGAACGTCAAGCCAACTAAGTAAAGTAATGATACAGAGAAATACTAAGTATGGTACTAACAGTACCTTGCCAGCCTAGTTAGCTTGGTTGGTAGTCGCGGGTTCGATTCCCGCCCGGGGCGGATTTCATCCTTAAGGGATAAGGTTTGTTCTCGGAACGGTTGGCTTTATCCTATCCTGTCTTCCTTCTCTCTTCGATTTCGGGACGATAATAAGACCCTAGCAGTTACAGTTCCCTCTATCAGACCTTAAAAAAAAGTATCTACCTACCTTCTAACATTATTCATACAGCTCCACTATGAATGATTGCTCATTATTTTCCTTAGGCTTAAAAAACATACCATGGTGTAATTTATCTAACTGCTACTTTGCGCCATACATACTCCAAAGGAAGATTGACATAAATCATTGTTGACAAAAATCCCAAAATATTCATCCAAAATTCAATAGATGAATTTAAGCCCATTAAAATCATTACTTGAGAGAAAAGAGATGGAATGGAGGGGTAGGAGGGTATGGAGGGGTAGGACAAAAGAGGGTAACGCCGACCCCAAATAAAATTGGGTAAAGGTGCAATAAAAGAAGAAGAACGTCAAGCCAACTAAGTAAAGTAATGATACAGAGAAATACTATGGTACTAACAGTACCTTGCCAGCCTAGTTAGCTTGGTTGGTAGTCGCGGGTTCGATTCCCGCCCGGGGCGGATTTCATCCTTAAGGGATAAGGTTTGTTCTCGGAACGGTTGGCTTTATCCTATCCTGTCTTCCTTCTCTCTTCGATTTCGGGACGATAATAAGACCCTAGCAGTTACAGTTCCCTCTATCATACCTTAAAAAAAGTATCTACCTACCTTCTAAGTAACATTATTCATACAGCTCCACTATGAATGATTGCTCATTATTTTCCTTAGGCTTAAAAAACATACCATGGTGTAATTTATCTAACTACAGTACCTACCAACAGTCATACAGCTCCACTATGAACGATTGCTCATTATTTTCTTTAGGCTTAAAAAACATACCATGGTGTAATTTATCTAACTAGCTGACTAGTTGAATAGGTAGATACTGAAATATTTGAGGCGGCGAGCTCTGAGTCCAAAGCGGAAATGAAATTCAAGACTCGAGACTTGGGTGTACCTGTATAGCTGAAATTCCCAGCAGGATTGTTTCAAGCTCAAGAACCAGTTGGGACATGCTAACCAAATTTGTACATCTGCCCACGTCCCAGAAATTGAGCTATTCACTTCAGTTTAGTATTTATCAGCACATAAACTCTGATTGGAAAGAGGACCATTAAAAATTATTTTTGAATTTTTGACGATATAAAAAATTGGACACGAATTCCTCAATGGATGAAATTCAGCATAAGTGGGATGAAAATATTTAGCATAAAAAAATTTTCTCCATCATCTCTTCAGATAGGAGCATCAGCGATTTTTTTTTTTCCTCCAATGATTTCCTTTTTTAGACGGGTTTGAAAACAGTACTTTCAGCTCAAAATAGCACCCTTACTGATCGATTCTCTTTAATTTTTTTTTTTTTTTTTTTTTTTTTTTTTTTTTTTCTTTTTTTAACAATTTCCCTACTTTGTTTTTTTTTTATACCAACAACATAACAGTCGACAAGCAACTAAGAAGGGAAATTGAAATACATAATTACAAACACCAATCGAACTGATGCGGATCCAACAAACAAGACATTAGTAAACAAAACAAACAGGAGATTTGTAAACAAAAGCATTTTCCCCCGCTTTACTAGAAGAAAAAAAAAACATTGAACAAAAACCTTAGAGGGTAGAAGACAGCACAATAGAAGGGTTGCGAGTTCAATTCTCTTTCTCAGAGAGTTGACTCTGGTCTGTCTACTCTCATTTGACTCTCTCTTTACTCCCTGTCTATTGTTTTTCGCCTTTCCACATTTAGACGCTCTTCACCAGTCTTCACTCATTAGAATACTGACTTAACTATGACGTAGCTTGAAGACTTCAGAGGGGGAGAGGGGCAGAGAGAGGGAGAGGGAGAGAGAGAGGAGGAGGGATGAGGGGGGAGAGAGAGGAGGAGGGATGAGGGGGAGAGAGAAAGAGAACGAGAGAGAGAGAGCAAGGGAAGGGGAGAGAAAAAGAGGGAGAAAGGGGAAAAATAGAAGAAAAAAGGAACGAGAGAAGAGGGAGTGAGAGAAAGAGAGAGAGAGAGAGAGAGAGAGAGAGAGAGAGAGAGAGAGAGGGGGGGAGAGAGAGAAAGGTACCTCACAAATGTCAAGACCTTTGACATAGTCATACTGCATGACTTTGATCTCTCCCCCTCTCTCTCTCTTCTCTCTCTCTCTCTCTCTCCCTTCCCCTCTTCCTCCCCCCCCCTCTCTTCATACCCCTATAATCCGTTCTTTTCCAACTACCCTTCTAACATGAAAGGAAAAGTTAACCAAGTTGCATTGATGCTTGAAAAATAGAAAGTCAGAAAAGCGAAAACTCCTTCAAAGTTTTTCATCATAATGAACTCGAAGGAAAAGTTGTTGCCTTATGCAATCCTTACATAAGTATAGGACCTCATGTTAAAGTGTTCACCTCTGAGTACACTGGGAGAACGTTGGGGTATAGTGCTCGAGTATGCTTAGTCTTCTGGACTAAATCTCCTGGAAATTCCAAGACATGGGACTCAGGTATATGGTAACTCTTACCATGCATCTGCATCTGCAGTTAGACTATGTAATAATCTTCATAGGGATATAAGGGACTCACAAAGTCCAGGGGCATTCAAGACCTCCCTGGTGAAATATCTTAAAGGCTCAAAGTGAAATTAGTGTTTGGACGGAAGAGCACCTCCAAGAGAACCCTACCACAAAAAAAAAAAAACAAAAAAAAAAAAAAAAAAAAAAAAACAAAAAACAACACAACAACAAACCAACCAAACCAACCAAACTATATTATATTTCTTATCATGAAGTACACTATACGAAGCTCATCCTATTTCTCCCTCAGTCTATATCTAAGTATTCGTCGTGGAGTCCACTCCTTGGTAATTCAACAACACCCCCAACGTTAATTCAACCAGACGACCCCTAATAACTATTTTTCATGTAGTTTTACGAGGTGTCTGAGCTCAAGAGGGGAGCGGAACCCGTGTAACTTATACAAATTAACTCAACTTTTTTCGGTTAAAAGTGCGCCCCCCATTTTTTTTTTTTTTTTTTTTTTTTTTTCTTACTTATACCTGTGGAACGGTTGACTTGGGGACTTTCAAGTTGAAGTGTAGATACCAAGAAACATTCACGCTAAATCTTACGAACTTTAAAATTATTTTCCCCAATTTGTCTAATTTGACTGGACTATTACGTCTGTCTACTGTCTATCTGTCTCCCAACCTCTCTCCCATGTCCTTCTTTTTACAATCCCCTCTTTCCCTGTTGACCTCAATCCTTTCCACAGGGTTTTAATTCAATTAACCTTTCAGCCATAGCCCCTTACTTCCGGCTTTCCTGCATTTTTCATTAACTTTTCATTCACAACATTATTTAAAATATTCAGATCACTACACAACTTAGAGTCCCTGTCTACTCATCAAGATTACAGTGTTTCTAAATCATAGAATTAGATAAGGATTTTATGATCCAGTAGTTTGTAAGATTGTAAAGTAAAAGACCCCTAATTAAGTCCTGATGATTTCTTTTTTTTTTAATTTTGAGAATCAAACCTTCTCTATAACAGAACTTACTTAGTAAGATATCACTGGACCAAGTGAACCAAATACCTATCCCCTGTCTACTCATCAAGATTGCAGTATTTCTAAATCATAGAATTAGATAAGGATTTCATGATCCAGTAGTTTGTAAGATTGTCGGACGTAAAGTAAAAGACCCCTAAGTCCTGATGATTTCTTCTTTTTTTTTTTTAATTTTGAGAATCAAACCTTCTCTATAACAGAACTTACTTAGTAAGATATCACTGGACCAAGTGAACCAAATACCTATATTTGTCATACAATCATACATGCATCTTACGTAGAGGTAGTCAAGTTGCTATTTGCAATAAGTACATACCTAATCTGATAAGCATTGTTACATTTGTTACCAATGGCAAATACAACATCTTGATACTTACTTTAGTACTTACTTGAACAATTACTTGAGACACACACTTTCTAACACAAAGAATAATGAGGAATGTAAGTAGTCAACATACTACTTAAGTAGGTACATACCTAATCTGATAAGCATCGTTACATTTGTTACCAATGGCAAATACAACATTTTGATACTTACTTTAGTACTTACATGAACAATTACTTGAGAAACACACACTTTCTAACACAAAGAATAATGAGGAATGTAAGTAGTCAACTAATACCAATGAGTGGGCTGTGCACATTATTGAAATCAGGAGTTGGGCTCTACTTGTGAAACCTTGAAGGTTGTGATCAGATCAAAACAGTTAACCCCCTGATTCATGCTTTGTAGAGGCCCTGAATGGATATTCTAACTTTCAAGAAAAATGAGGAATAACCTGAAACTAGTTTGAGACATACCTACTTATCAGTGAAGTGGCAAAAAAAAAGTGCATAAGATAGTGTTAACCAGCTCTACCAGCATGAAATGGTTAGCCCAAATAAAACAAACATTGAAAATGAAATCTTATTTTGTTCTTGAGTTAATTAACATAAAACCAAACAAGTACTTAGGTAGGTACTTAATCTAATGGTTTATCTCTATGTCTGCCTAGCATATTATTACATATTATTCTCAAGAGTTTGTGAGTAGACTTGAGTACATAACTAAGTAAGCATGAGGAACAGGAGACTTGAGGGATATCAATTACCAATTTTGATTGGAGCTTTAAATTGAGTGTAGGCTGGATTTAAAGTGATCTTTCCATTCCTTCTGATACTTAACTAATGGGAAAAAAACAAAGCCTAGGTATTATAATTAAAATTGTCACAATGCTAGGTAGCATAGGAATTGATCATATGCTTTGTTTGTATTTATAACATGGGTAGATAGTAAGTAAGTAAGTAGGTATACCATATTCAATTTGATAGCCAAATATTTAATAACAAATCCTAAGGTTCAAACATGCTAACTTTTTGTCATGCATCTGAGCTAATACAAAATCCAAAGTACTTTTCAATGTGAGGCTGTAGAATAATGAGGAGCTATACTTAATAAGATATTAGACTAATCTGGTTGATATAATAATAAAATTTAGCCAGGTACTAACATTAGCTTATACATTTTTACATTTTATTATTATTTTTTATTATTATTATTATTATTATTATTATTATATTTGACATATTTTTGAGGCAGATAGATGTAAATAAAACTGAGCTCAGAACAAATTTATAGGTAAATGTCCACAAGATTTTGTAGCTTACTAAACAATTAGATAAACATTAAGAGGAAAAGATATCATAGAGATAAAAGATGACATGAGTGCTACAATTCACTGAACCTCTAGAAATGTTTAGATGCAATTATGTACTGCCTGCAATGTAGAATATTCTCTGGGACCCAATGGGCTATAATGCTATCAACAATATAGCTTTCAAGTTATATCAGCCTATCACAATTTCTTAGAAATGGTAACTCTGACCAACCACTGACCATTGTACTTTATGTTTGATTAGGATTAAGACTGCAGGCACAGCAGTAAACAGACAGGTGTTTTCATTCAATCACGTCTGTAAATACTAGAGGATTGAACACTGACTGGGATCATATTTGGATTGTTGAGAACACAAAGTCTTGTTGGTCAAGACTGTAGTCACCTCTCTTGTATCAAGATATTGAAAGCTTGAAGACTTACCATTATGCTCTGTGAAGATGTTAGTGATGGGATGGCTGAATTCTTTGGTATTCCTAGGTTTATGTCTGGTGCTGGAACGGGCATTGATCCCAGCATTCAGAGTCCTGTCTTTAGTCTGTTGGGCACCCATGCTGCTCAAATCATTCCATACTATCGGAACAAGAGAAAATTTACAACTTTACACTAATTAAATATAAAACACACAATATCAAACACTATCACCTATCAGAAATTTAAACAACTTGTTTTCCCTCACACACTGTAAACCTGTAGGTACTTTTCCTGTTTGCCGGAAAACACTTATTGACTAGTCAAGAAAGTAAAAAGGAAATAAAATACGAAATAACTGATTTATTCTTGTACTTGAGCCCTCATTGATAAAAATGAAAATTAAACACACTACACCGCTCATTCAGCAAAAGTTTTTCGCCATTTTACAACGTTCAATGGTTCAATCCGTCAATCGTTCACTTCACTTGGGTCTTGACTTCCATCGTCAATATTTTAGTTCCTGAATTTTCCGCTGCGGTACTTAAATCACCTATTTCTCAATCCAACCCTGTGATTGTGGTCTTTTATTATATTATAGCTCATACACGTGCTGAACAAAGTGAAGATTTAGCCAGATAGTTGTCTTGGTTTTTTCAATAAATGCAGTTAATTCTTTGTGTTGTTATGTCACAACTTTGATGCTCACTGCAGCATTGTAGGATTTTCCCAATATCTCAATAATCCTAAAATCCAATGTTTATTTACCATGCCGTCGATTTTCCTCTTTTGTTTACAGTTTTCCAGGAGGGGTTGGGGGAAAAAAGAAGAAAAAAATGATAACAGGGAAACTGGAAAGTGCAAGAAAGTTGTGAGTTGTTAAGTAAATGGGTGTTTTATTTAAATTTACTGTTTTTAAATTGAATCCTGTTAACCACTAAATTACCCCAATTTGTTTTATACAGCAACATACATACCTATCTTGCGATTTTTGTGGAAAATCTGCATTGATACTTGTAAAAAGCATACTATAGAGCTTTTTCACCATGTATAACCAAGAAGATCTACAACAGGAGAGATGGAGACAGATCAACACTCTAAAGATATTCAATGACAAGTAAGTTACCTACTCAGGAGTTTCAAGATCTTATGGAATGTCCAAAATGTAATTCTCTGATCTTGCACAGCTATGATTATTTGTTGATTTGTTCTCATTCCATCAGGGGGTCATTTTTTGCAGTTTTACAATTCCCTGAACTAATTTATTTATTTGGCAGTAATCTCCTGATGGAGATGCTCTACTTAATCCCATCATTAACACCCTAATTATTTTCTATTTATTCATTTCAGTGTTTCCCAAGTCACGGACAATGCTGAGTACAAAGTTGATTATTCCCTGAACTAATTTATTTATTTGGCAGTAATCTCCTGATGGAGATGCTCTACATAATCCCATCATTAACACCCTAATTATTTTCTATTTATTCATTTCAGTGTTTCCCAAGTCACGGACAATGCTGAGTACAAAGTTGATTTCTCTTCAGGGCCGAACAAATTTTCTCTCAATGTTATATTAACACCAGACTTTCCAATGGTCAGACCAATTCACTGAACTAATTTATTTATTTGGCAGTAATCTCCTGATGGAGATGCTCTAGGTACATAATCCCATCATTAACACCCTAATTATTTTCTATTATTTATTCATTTCAGTGTTTCCCAAGTCACGGACAATACTGAGTACAAAGTTGATTTCTCTTCAGGGCCGAACAAATTTTCTCTCAATGTTATATTAACACCAGACTTTCCAATGGTCAGACCAATCTTGAAAATATCTCCCTCAATCAATCACCTTTGGGTGAATGCCTCAGGTGATGAAATTATCAATGCCCCTGGACTGTTGAATTTCACAAGACATTCTGATCTTGGGCGGGTAGTGCAGGCAGTGATACGAGAACTCCAACGAAGACCTCCTCTTATCACAAGTCATGTTCCAAATAATGTAAGTATTTTATATTATGGTTGTTATTTCCTTATGTATTATGCCTTTATTAAAATTGGACAAAATAATGCAGATGTGTCAGTTATTCTGTTTCAGTAGTATGGTGTGTCATCTGGCAACCCAGACTCTGGGCAGTTCATTAATAAATTGTTATTGATTGTTCCTCTCTAGCTAATAAAAAATAAAATAAATCACATTATTTTAAATATGGTCAAGATTTATACTGATTTTGTGCTCATAAACCTCTCCCAGTATTTCACTAATGCCCAAAATAAATTTAAGATTTACATTATTTTTGTTTAATTTCAGGTACCTAAATCACATTATTTTAAATATGGTCAAGATTTATACTAATTTTGTGCTCATAAACCTCTCCCAGTATTTCACTAATGCCCAAAATAAATTTAAGATTTACATTATTTTTGTTTAACACATTGTGTACGAAGCATAAAAACGCGAATTAGCGCTAGGTACGGAGGCCTAATTTGGGTAATTTCCGATGTGATCCATTTATGGATCACACCGGACATAGAGCACAACTACATTTTATTTTGCTGACACCAGAAGAAACTAAAACTAAGCATGATATACTGCATCAAACCACGTAGAGTATAGGTCTCCAATATAATCCATGTTTGTATCACAGGCCTTAGATTGAAGGAAGTCTCGTGATACAAAAGTGGATCACACCGTACCACCAGCATAGTGACTGTGATACAAAAATGGATCACATCGTACACAATGTGTTAATTTCAGGTACCATCTTACAACAACTATGTTCCTACATCTTTAACCTATCAGAATCACCCTCCATACCCCCACCAGTCATATGTACTATGTTCCTACATCTTTAACCTATCAGAATCACCCTCCATACCCCCACCAGTCATATGTACCTCAATCCTTATGTTCCTACATCTTTAACCTATCAGAATCACCCTCCATACCCCCACCAGTCATATGTACCTCAATCCAGGACAGACTCTAGTCTTCCAGATCTTAGTGGATTATCTTTATCAGAACTCAAGTTACTAGATGAAAATGAAGAATATCTAGATGCTTATGTCAAGTCATTACCCAACATTCAACAACTGGAAAATGTTATTGATTCTTTGATCTCAACCAATGAATCTCTAGCTAGTAAGTAGTGTCAATTCTGTTAGGTATCATAATCAGATTATAAATGGGAGGGGGAAAAAATGGGATACCATTTTGAACTCAAGCCTAAATTAATAATTAATCCCTAAAGAGGATTTAGCTAAAAACTGCTAGAACAGAGCTCTAATATTACATGTGATTTGAATTTTTTTCCCCACAGATGAAAATTTAGAAAAGGAAAATAAGTTGAAAGAGTTAACTCAAGAAACCAAGGAAAAAGTTGAACTGTTAACATTTTTTTTCCCCACAGATGAAAATTTAGAAAAGGAAAATAAGTTGAAAGAGTTAACTCAAGAAACCAAGGAAAAAGTTGAACTGTTAACGGGATTTAGCTAAAAACTGCTAGAACAGAGCTCTAATATTACATGTGATTTGATTTTTTTTCCCACAGATGAAAATTTAGAAAAGGAAAATAAGTTGAAAGAGTTAACTCAAGAAACCAAGGAAAAAGTTGAACTGTTAACAGAACTGCAATGTACACACGAAATGAAAAATCATCAGTATGATCAACTTGTGGAGAGATATTCACCTCACAATATCAGGGTAAGATAGTTACATTCCATACCTTGGGATTCTAAAAAGACAATCCAAAAAGCCAGCAGCATGTGATGTCCTTAACAGATCTGACTAGGACTTTTTTTTTTAGGATATTAATACAAAAAACTTAAAAACAATGCTCAACCATTATAAATTAATAGTTGCTGTGATATGAAAAATTTGTGAAATGTCAAGCGTAAAGTTGCTTTTAGGAATGCAGCCCTGGTATCAACCATACACAATGTTGCCTCAGTTATGTATCTGAGACATACTGGGGCCAGATTCCAGCTTGGAGAAAAAATGTTATTTTTCCTTCCTTTCTTTCAGGAACGACTGCTAAAAACAGTGAACATTCATGAAGAGGAGAGTGAGAGAATAGCAGATAATTTCCTGGATAATAAAATAGACCTAGACACATTCCTGGGAACGTACATAGATAAAAGAGTGGTAAGATCCTTTACAAAATCAGTTAACCCATTTCTTTGTCATCGTCCCCCTTGACAAAATCCTGGATACAGCCCTGCTTTATATGGGTTCCTCTTGATGTTAATTTACTGTTCTTTAGATGTACCTTAAACTAAACACCTCTGATTTATTTTCTCCCCAGGTTACTCACAGACTTCGAGCCAAAGAAGAACGTTTGAGCTTTCAATTAGAAGCTTTGGAAAAAGCTAGCTATTAGACATTCCAATGATGATGCCTCCAAGTCATACAAAGTGTAAGGTCAGTATGAAAATTCATGAAGAACAGGACTCTAGTCCATTTCTGAAAGGAACTTTACATCTTGCGCTCATGAAAGCCTTGATCTCTGGGTTTTGTTCCCTGTGGGAATGTAAACGAACAGGAGCGGGTGATTTTAGTGGATAATCGAAAGCCATGTTCACTATCAAAAATTTCAAACGATCATCACCGACTTATAACATACCAACAGAAGAAATCCACCTCATCTCCGCTGCTCATGAAAGCCTTGATCTCTGGGTTTTGTTCCCTGTGGGAATGTAAACGAACAGGAGCGGGTGATTTTATTGGACAATCGAAAGCCATGTTCACTATCAAAAATTTCAAACGATCATCACCGACTTATAACATACCAACAGAAGAAATCCACCTCATCTCCGCCCAAATGTACGTAGCTTTCGGGAAAGCGTTGTCCTAGTTCGGTAAATAAGTCGCGGACAAAGTCCAAGGTGACGTTCTTGGTTGGATCCAGAGGACCGACGAATGTTTTGCCTTCAACCCGATGCGGACAATGACAGTGAATTTGTGGCATTCCCGGCTCCATACTGTCCGTGTGACCTGTCAACATTAGAACAAAGCATTTCAAAATTTTGTTGCTGAGGACCTCCCAAAAGAAGCAATCATTGATCAGATGGAACAATGCATTTCAAAATTTCGTTGCTGAGGAGGTAAAAGAAACGATTTTATTGATCATGATCAGACAACTTGTCGCGATGACAAAGTTGTTTAGTGTGATGCTGTGATGTCTGATGTGACCACCAACATGTAGTCAAGGAATGGTTAGTCCAGCGATGCCGATCTACCATACTGTAGACTCTGTAGACGCTGCTTTACATTACCAGTATAAGTTTCGGTGCCAGATGCTCAACAACCAACAAGCAAGATGATCTACCATACTGTAGACTCTGTAGACGCTGCTTTACATTACCAGTATAAGTTTCGGTGCCAGATGCTCAACAACCAACAAGCAAGAGGAACATGGACATACCCGGGGTGTCGATCTCGGGAATGACCCGAATTCCTCTCAACCTGGCATACTCAATGACACTCTTGATCATCTTTTCCGTGTAAATCGCATCCGGGCCGAACGCCCCTTTGAGACTCAGCGAGGGGAATTTTTTGCTCTCGTAGGGGAAAGACTGATCGTCAACAAGGTGCCAATGGAGGACGTTCAGTTTGTTGTAGGACATGATGTCGAGTTGCTTCTTGATTGCTTTGATGGGGAGATAGTGCCGGGAGCCGTCCACTAAAAGACCCCGGTGAGGGAATTGAGGGAAATCTTCGATCGTTTGAACGCGAATAATCTGAAACAAAAATGGAACAAGAGTAGAGTTACAAAGTGTCATTTTTCTAGCTCCTAGTCCAACTTTCTTGATCATCTTTTCCGTGTAAATCGCATCCGGGCCGAACGCTCCTTTGAGACTCAGCGAGGGGAATTTTTTGCTCTCGTAAGGGAAAGACTGATCGTCAACAAGGTGCCAATGCAGGACATTCAGTTTGTTGTAGGACATGATGTCGAGTTGCTTCTTGATAGCTTTGATGGGGAGATAGTGCCGGGAGCCGTCCACTAAAAGACCCCGGTGAGGGAATTGAGGGAAATCTTCGATAGTTTGAACGCGAATAATCTGAAACAAAAATGGAACAAGAGTAGAGTTACAAAGTGTCATTTTTCTAGCTCCCAGTCCAACTAGAAGTACATAGGTTTAGTGAGGCCGAATTTTTGTGTAGGTTCATATGTAGGTACAGACTTAGTATAAGAATCCTGACATAGTCCAACTAGAAGTACATAGGTTTAGTGAGGCCGAATTTTTGTGTAGGTTCATATGTAGGTACAGACTTAGTATAAGAATCCTGACATCCTGTAACCTTTATCTTTATCCCCCTTCACTTACCAATTGGTCGCCGTTTGGGGCAGGTATTGGCAACTGCGAAAATGTTTCCAGTCCTCTCAATATGCCCCAAATACTTTGACTTGTCAGCAGGCAACTAGAGTTCTTGATTTCCAAAGTATCTGAAATTACACAAGGGAGGACGCTTCAGGAGTATTGACAACTTGGTACCATGAAGGAAATTTGTTTTTGTTAGATCGGCAAATTCGCATCGGGCTACGATCTAACGTCTCTGTATAACTGCTAAGGGTGTTGATATCTTTCTACATTAAAGTTAGGATTATAAAGTTGTGTCCACACATAGTCGACCGACCATCGATCGAAGTCGACTGACACGTCCACACTGCCTCGACAACAGATATCTACCTCGTCCATCGACATGGACACATGACTCCTCGACTATGTTTGGACACCTCCTTAGAAAGTACGTGGAATTTCACCTACATTTTTCATCCATATCAATATGCGGATATTTTTCACACTCGTTGAGCAGTCTGATTTTCAGCTTCAACAGGTATTGGTAACTGCGAAAATGTTTCCAGTCCTCTCAATATGCCCCAAATACTTTGACTTGTCAGCAGGCAACTAGAGTTCTTGATTTCCAAAGTATTATGGTATAAAAATAGCTAATGATCAACTTGTTACCAATTAGTTTACTGCATTACCAATATGATTGTAGGGACACTGTACAAAGAATTAATTTCATTAATGGTATCTTTAAAAAGCAAAGTCTAGGATAGAAATGTGCATTCTCTGCAAGGAAGAAATCTATCTCTTTACCCTTTATTTTGAATGGAAAAAAAACTTTCCTTTTTCTTAACAACATTATCAGATTATCACAGACATTTTTTGTTGTTACAAACCCCTGAGGACATTATCTAAAACACAAACCCATGTTTGTTTCATTCATTCTTCTTTGTCATCTTCTTCCTCCTCTCCTTCTACTTCTTCCTCTTCTCCTTCTTCCTCTCCCTCCTCCACTTCCATTTCTTCAACATTACTCACATTCTTTGAAGTGTCCTTCTTGCCTGTGCTTCTCCTTTTCTTTGTGCTCAATTCTGAAAGGAAATAGAACCAATATGATACTATGTACAAGCTTGTTCTAGGTTTGGTACACACCATGTTAGCAGCATATGATGTGAATCTTTCATGAATTGATTTTCTCGTGATAGAATCATTGAAGTTGAAGTAAAATATCCAATAAGAGATATTTTTGGAATTGGTCTTTTGTTTTATATACTTGTATAAGGTACTTAAATCACCTATTTCTCAATCCAACCCTGTGATCGTGGTCTTTTATTATATTATAGCTCATACATGCGCTGAACAAAGTGAAGATTTAGCCAGATAGTCTTGTCTTGGTTTTTTCAATAAATGCAGTTTCTTTGTGTTATTATGTCACAACTTTGATGCTCACTGCAGCATTGTAGGATTTTCCCAATATCTCAATAATCCTAAAGGCCAAACTTCTCCCATTGTGGACCCCGTTCCAAAATGTGTTGGAAAGTTGATGTTATCACTGTTCACCAACGCCCAATGAAACTGCAGAAGGATCAGACACAAAGCCCCTGTTCTACCCATAATAGGGCTGGACATCTTGAATTATTCCGGAGCTGGTCTCAGTATCACTTGTAAAGATCTGAAAATGACAAGAGAAAGAATAGGTTGGTAAATAAATTTATTAGGTAATTTTTTTCCCCTTCTGCGCCACGTTTCGGGTTTTTCCACCTCTTAATACCGGAATTACCTGATGACCTTTGTAAATATCTGACAGATCCCAAGAAAAAAGTACTTTCTTACCTTAAAAACTGATAATAAATTGTTTACGTATATGCAAAATTAAAAAAGACTGCTTTGTCGCCTCTCACAATTTATAATTATGAACTATCGGGTATTCGTGGTTATTTTGTTTTTCTCAACCTGACATGTCGTGCTAATAGTGCCATTCATTTCAGTCAGATCGTGAGGTCGTGAATAATAGAAAGTAATACCGATGTGTTTGTATTAGGAAGAATGAGGGGCAACCTAGGTATAGTTGGGCGTAATGAGTTCAGGTACACTGATGTTAGCGGTACTTTCCTGTCGAAAAATTTATTCCTAATCACGGTTTATTGTTTTCTACGCAGCTCATCAGTAATAATATCACTCCTGGTGTTATGCAAAGTCATACCAATACTTACCACCTTATTGTCATTTTGCAATCCTTCAACTTACCCACTTATCTATCTTGACCCAATTGCTTGTTAGTAGATAGTAGATAAATCTGCGTACTGTTCAATCGAATATATTTTTTATAAGTTTGTTATCCAATCTACCTACTTATAACTACTTATACCTAGGTACACTTTTGTTATACCATCGAAGTATTGTGTCAGTCTCTCAATTACCTATCATTTTCCGCAATTTCCCATTCCTATACAAATTTTAGTTTTACCTAATGATGGTAGAATATACACCCATATGTCTCCCCTATAAGTAATCGTGTATCTACGTACCTATTTCTTTGGGGAAAATTCCGTAGACATCTATTAGCTGTCTGACTAATTAGAAAACCAATTTGTGGTGAGATGCCTCTTACCTGGCATGAACCTAAATGATAAATAAAATGCACAAGTGTTAACTATGCTCAGTTCTGACTATGAAAATAACACCTGACAGGTGTTTTGTATGAATTTGCGAGTTTTCCTTGTATGTTGTATGTACCTACCTAGATACGAGTAGATGAACGTACTAATCTATGGGCTATTATTTTAGACTATTTACTCATGAGGCACTTTATGTTGGTGCATTCATCTATGGACTTTTTTCATTATGAATTTGTGACTGAGCAGAATGATAATTATAAAGGTAATGTTACACCAAGCGCGCTAAGACCTTGTCTGCCTTTTGTGAGCGATAGGACGCGGGTTCGATTCCCGCCCGGGGCGGATTTCATTTTGAACGGATAATGTTCGTTCTCGGAACGGCTGGCTTTCTGTCCTGTCTTCCTTATCTTTTCGATTTCGGAACGATAAGACCTTGGCAGTTGCAGTATGAGTAGGAATATCTGTATTACAACTACCACCTCCGGCTCCTCCCGGTTTTACAGTCTCTGACTTGTACACCGTCATTGGGAGGTAGAAATTGTAGATTGAAATTACAGCTGTGTAGGTATTATTGTAGATATACTAATAAAAGTATACCTATTTCCTCTCTACACACATTTTCCTTACCCAAAAACAGTTTCTTCTCTTCTGGAGTCAGATCAATGGATCCCACCCTGAAATACTTACCACCTTATTGTCATTTTGCAATCCTTAAACTTACCTACTTATCTATCTTGACCCAATTGCTTGTTAGTAGATAAATCTGCGTACTGTTCAATCGAATATATTTTTTATAAGTTTGTTATCCATCAATCTACCTAAAACTTATAGGTACACTTTTGTTATACCATCGAAGTATTGTGTCAGTCTCTCAATTACCTATCATTTTCCGCAATTTCCCATTCCTATACAAATTATTACCTAATGATGGTAGAATATACAGTTATACACCCATGTCTCCCCTATAAGTAATTGTGTATCTACGTACCTATTTCTTTGGGGAAAATTCCGTAGACATCTGTCTGTCTGTCTGACTAATTAGAAAACCAATTTGTGGTGAGATGCCTCTTACCTGGCATGAACTTAAATGATGAATAAAATGCACAAGTGTTAACTATGCTCAGTTCTGACTATGAAAATAACACCTGACAGGTGTTTTTTTATGAATTTGCGAGTTTTCCTTGTATGTTGTATGTACCTACGTCCTACCTAGATACGAGTAGATGAACGTACCTATCTATGGGCTATTATTTTAGACTATTTACTCATGAGGCACTTTATGTTGGTGCATTCATCTATGGACTTTTTATGAATTTGTGATTGAGCAGAATGATAATTTTATAGGTAATGTTACACCAAGCGCGCTAAGACCTTGTCTGCCTTTTGTGAGCGATAGGACGCGGGTTCGATTCCCGCCCGGGGCGGATTTCATTTTGAACGGATAATGTTCGTTCTCGGAGCGGCTGGCTTTTTGTCCTGTCTTCGTTATCTTTTCGATTTCGGAACGATATAAGACGATAAGACCTTGGCAGTTGCAGTTCCCTCTATCAAACCTCTTTGAAAATAATAATAATAATAATAATGATAATAAAGTACCTATGCTCGTAGGTACATCTCTGTCAGCCCGACAGGCCGGACAGGCGCAGATCTGGCCGGTAGACCAGAACGTGAGGTAGTTCAAATTTAGTAGTTACTCTTTTTCGCTCTAATGATGTCAACAGAGAAAAGAAGGGACTCTCTAAAAATCGCTTAATGTGCTCTTGTTCATTGTGACAGGAGAAGTAAAGGACACTAAATAAATGTCAATAAATAAATAGAAGGTTAGGTGTCAGTTTTCGCATACCTTTCCTGTTAAGAATAGACTACTGATTTTTGATTCTAACAATTATTTTCAAACTATGTGCTTTGGTTATCCATGATACTATGAAACTAGATCTAGGATTTTTGGTGCTCAATACATGAAAATGTCAGCTTATAAAATTCGATCAGCTTTTAATGACACTGACCAAGGAGCAAGGGAGCAACACAACAAATAAGTAATTGCTCAAACACTACTATTCTTTCTATTTTTTTAAAAAATACATTTTTTCTAACACGTTAGACATGTTTGTGGTTA
>NW_007377665.1:82616-155147 GCF_000475195.1 Diaphorina citri
TTAGCAGAGTTTACATTCTAATTTGCAGAGTTCAGTAGTCATTTTGTCAATGGAGTCCAGTATCAACAATTTTGTCCAAGATGTGTAAGTTCTAGTGTTCATTAGTGTACTCTTATTCTATTGTAGAACTTTGAAAAAGGTTCCTTTATGGAGCTTTTGAAATGCATTGATGTCCAAAAACGAAGGAAAAAATTTACTTAACTAACCAATCAATACATGGACCAACAGGTGATAAAATAAACATGATTTTTTTTTCCAGAGTAAACACTAATGAAGGGGTAGGTGTATTACTGGCAGACAATCATGGTTTATGCTTGTCAACAGCAGGAGATGTTGATCCGAAGAGTAGCGGAATAATATCTGCCATAGCCCAGCATGTCTCTAAATTAGAACCCAGTTCTAGCACTCCAGTCATCTGTATATCAGGAGATCAAGGGTGAGTTTGTTCATAACATCTTCCTTGGTGGTAAGTGAGTTTGAACATTGGACTTGTAATCAGGAATTTGAGTAATAACTACTGGTGGATCAAAATACTTATAAAATCAAATGTCAACTTGTGGGTTGCCATCTGTTGTGATAGTGTCAACCAAAAGTGTTTACAAACTACCACAACAACAAATACAAGAGGTATTGATTATTAGGTGTTTCTTCCCCAAGCATCCCAATAGGTTTCTAGATAGGAAGATGAAAAATTTATCTCCTTAAAAAAGCAATAATTCATCAACCTTAATAATAAATACCTACCTATTGCCCCCTCCTTCAGGAAAATCCTCATTAAACAAGGATCAAATGTAACAACTGCTATTTTCAAACCAGATACCCAGAGTGGCAGCTGAAATGCATCTGACCCAGTGTATAGCAGAGCTAGAGACCATCACCCCGGTGTATAGCAGATACAAAAAGACATCTTTTCTTTAATCTGCTATCGCCATTCGGCGAAAGCTAAAGCCACTACAACAACAACAAACTACTACAACAAATACAAGAGGTATTGATTATTAGGTTTTTCTTCCCCAAGCATCTCAATAGTTTTCTAGATAGGAAGATGAAAAATTTATCTCCTTAAAAAAGCAATAATTCATGAACCTTGATAATAAATACCTACCTATTGCCCCCTTCCCTCAGGAAAATCCTCATTAAACAAGGATCAAATGTAACAACTGCTATTTTCAAACCAGATACCCAGAGTGGCAGCTGAAATACATCCAATTCCTTGTATGAAATGTAAATATTTTTTGATGGAGGAACTCCAGATCTTCTGAATGTTCCTGGTGAGTTTGAATTGTGTAAATGGATCTCACATAAACCAAGTTAACTCAACATTGTAGAAATCAAATTACTTGAGTTCAGGCATTTTAAAGTTGTAGACCGAGCTGGTTACACGTTACCTATTTCTTGAACATTTGCAAAAATCTGAAAACAAAAGATCACACAGTTATGTTTGATAAAACTGATAAACCATCTACCAACTTGTAAATTCATTCAATGTAATAATAAAATATCAGAAAAATAGGTAGTATTAGCATTTTTTAACTTTTTTCTTTTTTTTACATACCACCAAAAGATAAGAAAATGATCAACACCATTATCCGAATCACAAATTAATTTTGCTGAGATGAGAATTTTTGGATGGAGTAACATAAAAGACGTCTTCAATTAAGGAGCACGGTAGCGCTCCGCCCCGCCAAGTCAAGAAAGATTGACCGCACTACTAGATAGGTACACCTTTTTCAAATTAAATCAAATTTACTATTTTACCATTATTGTTCGAGGCAAAAACTCTCCGATTTTAGAGAAGTAAAAAATTAAACTATGAACTTGCGTACGTTTTAAGAAATAAGAACTCAGTAGGAAAGCAATAGCAGTCGGAAAAAAAATTGAACTTTCGACTAGACGACTTAGAAATATTTAAACAAAACACTTTCTGATAAACAAACTGATAACAGCACTCACCTCAGAGAAGTCCTCGCCTTGTGATTGTCCCAGTGCTAAGTTGTTGACTGACGTATTCAACGCTGACTCGAGTGAACAATTCAGCGGAATCAGCAATTCTCCATTATGTAGGTTAATTCTATTGAACTCGATTTTATGTAGAACCGAAAAAGTAACACATATTGCACACTCTTGGTCGCACAGTGTGAGAGAAAAACACTGCGACATGATTTGAGAAACACGCGAATTACCCTACGGCTAAGCGGTTCGACTGGTAACTGGAAGAACGCGAGATCAAATCCACACCAAGGCATGGGATTTTAAGTAAATGAGAAGTCGACCGTATCGGTATTAATATACAGACCTCAATATTGAATTTTTCAAGGGTAAAGCCAGCTACTCACTATCAGGTAGACGTGACAGGAACGGCTGAAAAGTTCCGTCTGTCAGGTCTACCTGATGAGCACACACTATCAGGCGACCTGACAGGCGGACCTGATAGGGAGTGGCTGGCTCTAGGTTCTAAAGGAAGGTGGTAGTCACTATCCTCATATCCTAAGCCACATCCTGCAGACCAAAAGTTAACTTTTGGGTTGAACCAATAGCCGATAATTTTGATGGAACTTCCTCCAGTTCTAAAATAAAGGATATGGAGCTTTTTTAGCTGAATCCCCTTTTTATTTTAAGAATAGAAGAATAGTTTATCCAATGAGACTAAAAAGTTCCTTTCCCTTGCTAGTTATTTTTAGGATCTGAAACTAGGAATAAGGCGCTTTCTTGTCATTTTTTGATAGTAAACGTGAAAACCTATAGTTCATCCAGATCAATGTGACAGCAATGAGTCATCAACCCAAAATGAAGGAACCAATCAGATTGCAGGAAATCCTTACACAAAGCACCCACTCGGCCACGGAGGTTGCTTTTGCTCAAACTTAATACAGCGATTCGATAAATTATGTAGATCAAAATGTCCCTTGCCCATCATTACACTTGTACCATTACATTAAACAAAATTATATCAATAAACAGGTGCTCGATTAAACTGTTGGTATTCTACTACCTAACCTCTTCTGGGCTTTCAAGATAGCAACGAGTGTCCATGATAAAGTAAGTCTAATTACTGTTGGTATATTGAAACAACATGTTCTAAGCTGACAGTCTAAATAAAGCACTACTTACTTGCTATCATTCTCAGAGGTTTGGATTTAGCAGTTATAGACTCTATATCATTACACTTGTACCATTACATTAAACAAAATTATGTCAATAAAGAGGTGCTCGATTAAACTGTTGGTATATTGAAACAACATGTTCTAAGCTGAGAGTCTAAATAAAGCACTACTTACTTGCTATCATTCTCAGAGGTTTGGATTTGCAGGCGACTACGAGCTACTGAAAGTCCCGCGTCTACTCTTCCAATGAGAGATAAGCCTGTAGGTATTTCTCCAATGAAGGTTTTCTTCTGCAAAATTTGCATTGCATGAATGCCACCCTAATACTAGTTAAGCTCGATTCGTTCCTAAGGACGTGTTTAGAAAATCATTCAGTCTTAGCGGCGGGTCGAATCTTGGACATGATGAGAGGTACCAGCTCTTTCTCTTCCTTGATCCAACAGGCTACCACTAGGAGGAAACAGACGGCTCCGACTAGAAAGTGGTACAACTTGGAGGTCTCGTATAGGAAATACTGAAAGAAGAAAAACGAATTACTTTTATTTCTAAAGACACCCACAGATGAGTATAATCTCGTGTAGACACTGTAGTCTGTACCTACTATTCAGGACCAAAGTTTCGCTATTTAAGATGGGAAAAAACTTGAGAAAGGATCGAAAAGAGTTCGCTTTTCTCAGGACGTCAGATTTCGGCAAAAGTCGTTTAAACTTGATACGCGAATTTATTCGTGTCAAAGCACCCCAGGAAATACTGAAAGAAGAAAAACGAATTACTTTTATTTCTAAAGACACCCACAGATAAGTATAATCTCTTGTAGACACTGTACCTACTATTCAGGACCAAAGTTTCGCTATTTAGGATGGGAAAAAACTTGAGAAAGGATCGAAAAGAGTTCGCTTTTCTCAGGACGTCAGATTTCGGCAAAAGTCGTTTAATAAGCGAATTTATACGTGTTAAAGCACCCACTCGGCCACGGAGGTTGCTTTTGCTCAAACTTAATACAGCGATTCGATAAATTATGTAGATCAAAATGTCCCTTGCCCTGTTTCCAAGAGGTATTTAGGCACATAGGACGTTTGGTCTTGGAAGCCCCATAGGTCCCGTGTTTACGAGTGAGCTTCACAGATTGCTAAACGAATTAAAATTAGAGCAAAGAAAAATGGAATCACCTCTGACAGCACAGTGACAACCAGGGATATCAGCAAGGATATCGAGAACAATTTGCCCGGAATCAATCCTCGCAGGGGATCGAACCCGGAGTGTTTATATCTGAAGCGAATGAACCGAATGCTTTGTACTAATAGAACGTTTGGTCTTGGAACCCCCATAGGTCCCGTGTTTACGAGTGAGCTTCACAGATTGCTAAACGAATTAAAATTAGAGCAAAGAAAAATGGACTCACCTCTGACAGCACAGTGACAACCAGGGATATCAGCAAGGATATTGAGAACAATTTGCCCGGAATCAATCCTCGCAGGGGATCGAACCCGGAGTGTTTATATCTGAAGCGAATGAACCGAATGCTTTGTACTATCCGTGTGGCCATGTTGAAACAGTTGGCCAGAATGAAACCCACACTGCCCACTAGCATGGTGAACAACCAGTTGGTACTCAGGAATATGATGGAGAGAGCCACCATAGTCTTGTTATACCTGGGGAGAGAGAACAGACGCAAAGTTTATTTATTTAAACTCAATGTACGGACCTACGTTATGATGTATCTACACAAATACAAGAAATTAGAAACAAATGGTGAAATTATTGCCTGGGGCCTGGATAGAGCCAAACCTTTATCGATTAAATCAGCTTCCTATGTGATTCCATTGCATCAGAATTGTACGGTACGGCCGCCAATTTGTGATTTTTAGGGCAAACGTTTTAAAAAGCTCGAAAGAGTTCACTTTTTTTAAAGCGTACTTGAATGCTCATCAGCTCACCTGCATGCTTATCACTCGTTCGAGCAGGTTAAACAAGGTTTGATAGAGGGAACTGTGACTGCTAAGGTCGTATCGTCCCGAAAGCGAAGAGAGAAGAAAGACAGGATAGGAGAAAGCCAGAGGACACAAATGCCACAAAAAACCAAAATATTGATTATTTTCCAAAAGCATAAATTTTATACCCCAGACTGCATGATGTTCCATATATGGAACAATTATATTTTGCTTGATTGGTTGATTTTGAAACAAGGAGGGAACTTGAAATGAACGCAAAATTGAAGAGAACAATATTACCAACCTGAGAGTATTTTTTTCACTGCTCTAGATAAAATAGAACGATTTTTATAGAGATCTAAAAATCCTAGTTTTCAGGAAAATTTCTGCTTGTAATTTTTTACCTCAACTCATAGTAAAAAGCATGTATTAAAGGTATTTGACCTTTTATTTCTTCACAATTCGTGATTGAAAGTCTTCAAAGATGTATTTAAAACAAAAATGATCAACTAATTTTCATTTCCATGGTTGGTAGGGTACTTTTAATTAATTGTTCCATATCTGGCACAACATGAAATATAGGGTTAATACACTTCGATTACAAATTTCATCAGTAAATGGTTTCTTCAAATTAAATTGACCCCAAGGGCAAGGAAAACCTAGACCCTTGCCAAATGGAGTGTAACTGAAGGCATAAATTTTATGATTTGACTTGGACTCGAACCACCAACCTCTGGATCTAAATCCATTGTGTTCACTACCACTACTTCTAGACTTACCTGATTTTGCTTCTCAATGGGCAGATCCCGTTGTACAACCTGCGAGAAGTAAAAGTAGCACGACTCCTCTATGGGTCGAAACAGAAAGCGGGCCGCCAGGGAGCCCAAATTGTTCACCACGTCGAATGTCCCCTGTTCTGAGAACGTGAGTAGGGGAAATACGGTCATGACGTAGCGTTCCCCATCGGTTAGCAACTGTTTGAGAAGCCCTTGCTTCATGAAACTCCATGTGAGACGCAGGAGCTTCACGTCCATCTGACTCTGTGGATAATGAGATATAGACGAGGTAAGAGTGAAGTTATTTTGGATAGAAATCCTTTTTCACACATCCTGGGGGATGAAGGTTAACACGAAAAAAATGAGGAACAGCGCCGCAGGCAAAAATTGTGAGCTATACAATCTATAGAAACCACTAGGCTAAGGGCTTAAGTCCTCCATTTGCACATGAAATAACTGCGCCGCATTTTTTTCTTTTTTTTTTTGTAATTTTTCGGTCTACACATTCACACATCCTGGGGGATAAAGGTTAACACGAAAAGAATGAGAAACAGCGCCGCAGGCAAAAATTATGAGCTATACAATCTATAGAAACTAAAATTTTTAGGACCGGCCGCAGGCGAAAATTTTGGTTTCATCAATAATTATTTGCAATAAAAAGTAGAGCTGAAATAAATCTGCGTTTGCCTGAGATCGAACCCATAACTGCGAATATCGCGAACAAACCGCGGATACTGCGCACAAAACGCGAATACCGCGAACAAAACGCGAATACCGCGAACAAACCGCGGATACCGCGAACAAGCCGCGGATACCGCGAACAAACCGCGGATACCGCGAACAATCCGCGGATACCGCGAACAAACCGCGGATACCGCGAACAAACCGCGAATACCGCGAATTTTTAGGACCGGCCGCGAAAAAAACGCGAATACCGCGAACAAACCGCGGATACCGCGAACAAACCGCGGATACCGCGAACAAACCGCGGATACCGCGAACAAACCGCGCAGAATATCAAGAACAACCGCAGAATATCAAGAGCCAACCGCGAATACCACGAGCAAACCGCGAATAGGTGACTCATCACAGAAGAATCGATGAGGACCTTCCGCTTATGAAAATGAAGGGGAAATGAGTAAATTAAGTCCAAACTTCAAACCTATGGTCAAAATGTAGGAGAATCCTCCTCTCAACCCCCTACATTTCCCCTGACCCCCTACATGGTTTTTGGTAGTAGGGGGTCAAGGGGAGGTTTCTTCAGACCTAGATTTTTGTCAGAGCTCATTCTCTCTTCTGCTTTCAGACTGGAAGGTTCTCTCTGCTCCCTCTCTCCTCTCTGTGATATCTCCAAATATTTCAACGTGATTTTTTTTTTTTCAACAAGAGTTTCCATTTCCATTAGAGTATTTAAGATGAACAAGGAGTCTTTCCTATGTAACTTTTCACGAGAAATCGATCGGTGTACATGTAAGGGTTCTAGGAATGATGGTTCCCGAAATATGCGCTTGTAACAAGCCAATTAAACAGATAAGGTTCGTTCTCGGAACGGCTGGCTTTCTTCTATCATTTTTCTCTCTTTGATTTCGGGACGATAGGATCTTGGTAGTTACAGTTCCTTCTACGGGTATCAAACCTCTTAAAAAAAGGGTCTTTTCAAAAAAGCTAAATATAGCTTACCTCATTTTCCAACCGTTTGGGCAGAAAGTCCGTCATAGCCCGGAACGGAAACTCCTCTTCCAAGCTCTGTTTTCTTTCCAACGGAACCCTCTTCCCCCCGCCATCAGGTGTTTCATTCACTCCACTAGCTGTTTCATTTCTACCTCTACTAGGTGTTTCATTTTCCGTTGTGGTCTCTTTTCCATCAGGAGTTTCATTTCTCCCTACATTAGGTGTTTCTTTCCCATCCAGTGTTTCTCGACTTGCTTGCCCCGCCTCCCTCGTGATAGCGGCTCTCTGTCGTAGATACCACCAGAAGTAGGCGTACAAGCTGACCATGTAGGCGCCTATGGAGAGTAGCTGGGCGATGGAGAAGGCAAGAACGGCCCCGGGAGACGCCCAGGTGAACACGAGGAGGGTAAACGTGGCCGTCCGAACGCCCACTATCACAGATTCGCAAACAACCTGCAACAAAAATTATCACATAATATTACAGAAAAAAAACAGCCTGGTTAGTGGTTAGCTTGGAGGGTAGCGTAAATTGGAAACGCCAAGTTGCGGCGTACGATTTCAGCCGAGGGCGAACTTTGTCATAAATGAATAAGGGTCATTAAAAAAAAAAAAAAAGAATATTTGTGAAATAAGATGTGTAAACTTGCTTTAAGAACATACCATGAGGCCCATTCCACAAAAGACTTCTTACTCCTTCTTATACTCCTAAAATACAAACGTCGCAAAAATTTCATCTGTGTGAAAAATTCTCGTCAAAATCCTTTGCAGACACCATCTTCTCAGTAAACTTACTCTTAATCTAATAAAGAGGAAGGCCTGAGCCACCAGATACAGGGGTTCACAGCACATCTCCATAACACAGCTGATGGCAATGGACCACACACCTACAGCATAGTGTGTGGTGACACTGGGATCTGGTATGGTCAGCACATGCAGCCAAATGAACCCGAACAGCACGCATAGTACGGAACAGATGGGTACTCTGGAATAATGGAATATCACATACATATTTAGAATAGAATATATAATATAATATACCTTGTTTATCCTGCTGGGACAGGACTGAAAAGTCCCTTTGCCTCAGCAGTTTAACCAAGGTCTTCTTACCTATATATTTTGACATATTATAGGGAGTACATTTTACAAAGAAGTAAATAAAAAACAAATTTATGTACTGTACATAGAGAGGAACCCTGAAATAATGGAAATAAGAAGAGGTTGCTTACGTGAGCCAAATCAGATTGATGACCTGGGGCCAGTTGTGTTGTGTGGTCTGACTGATGCAGGCCCGTCGGAATGCTTCCCTGCTGAGGAATAGAACTGTGGACTCTAGTAGCAGGAGTCGCACGTTCATGACTCCAATCACGTCTTGATTTAGGTGACGTAACACGAACACGTTCATCCCGAACGTGACCCCTCGGAACATGATCTGAAGCCAGAACAAGAGATACTAGAACTATTTCCCGAAAGGTTCCTCAGGCCCCATTAAAAGGCTTTTCAACCTTCAAGCTTTAAATTAAAGAGGAATGCAACTTGATAAGGAGAACCAAAAAGGCAGATATATTTTGGCGAGCAATTGTCTAAACCTTGCGAATATGATGTTAAACCCTGCCCAAGGTTTCTGAAAAGGTTGCTCTTCCGAAAATTCCAGGCTGTTTAAAGGATTTAAGGTAAAATTTACTAGGCTTTGTCCCAACTTAAAGCCTATGAAAGAAAACATCAAGTACCTCTTAAAGTAGTGATAGGAACAACCAATTTCCTACTCGCTGGCGTCTACTTCTGCTTTTTTTTAATCCTTATAGGCTTTTTGAAAGTGTTGGTGTTTACAGACAGACACACAGACAGACTGACAGACACACGGATCAATGGCTGAAACTTTGGATTTAGGCTCTAGGGACCTTAAAACGTGTTTTTACACTAAAAACTGACCATCGAAAATTTGACCCGATTACATTACTTTCCTTTCTATAGGATAAGGAAAGTAAAAAAAGTGTATCTATACTTAAGTAATTCATCAAATTTACTTTTATGTTTATTTATTTCATTACATCTTTGCCAAAAATAATTTACAATTAAGTACTTACATGATAAAACGAAGAATGTTTCCGCTACTTGGACTTGCGATTTTGAATCGCGCGTTCAGACCTCTTGGGTTGGGTCTTACCTAATCAGATTACCTGTGTATTCAGCTTAATTCAGCATCAAGCTAAATATCCAGCTAATCGAAGGATTTAAACAAATTTTTAAGATATTCTAATTTGGTGAGCCTCAATCTAACAGTACTTTTTTAGTCCCTCCATCAACTCCTGTTGGGCAATTCAAAAGGGGCATCTGCAGGCTTTTCCTTCAAATTGTTCTAACTTAACAGCAATGGAAACTTTACTAGGCATTCTGGATTTAGAAAAAAAAAAGTGAGATGCATGGGTTCGAACCTTAGCTCACGCGATTATTATCAATAGAGGGAGAGATTACCCTGGCCCTTTTGCCTTTCTGTTAACAAATCTCACAGGTATTTTTCCTTTGCCAAAGGACAAAAATTACAACTACTAACAAGAACTGAAAATATTTAATTTCAATAAAAGACCCCACCCCTTTTTAATTAAAATATTGTACCTCGGCACTTCTTTGTTGTTGTTGTTGTTGTTTACAAATGTCGGGACATTGACCATTAGGCCATTTTCCTACGCGCGTCCCAATATTTTTCTACAATGGAACTGCTTACAAATGTCGGGACATTGACCATTAGGCCATTTTCCTACGCGCGTCCCAATATTTTTCTACAATGGAACTGCTGGCTTCCAGGGCTGGACAGGAATTTAGGTGTGCTTGGTTCATGGGAGAGTTAAGGGAACATAGAGGACAGTTAGGAGAATTTTTGATACCTATTCTATGGAGATGTTGGGATAGATAGTCGTGCCCCGTGAGAAGTCGGAAATGAGCGACAGATGCCTTCCTAGGTAAATTAGAATAGAATATACCTTGTTTATCCTGCAAGAATGAGACTGGAAAGTCCCTTTACTCCCGCAGTCTAAACAAGGCCTAAATTAGGAATGATGTCTGGGGTTTTGACAAGCGCCTGCCATTTCTTCCCTTGACTTTCTGCACGGATCTTCTTTAAGTTCGGCACTTCTTTAAGTAGGCTATTTTTTTTTTTTTTTTTTTTTTTTAAATAAATCCCTTTTCACTATCGCCCCTTCTTTAATTAGGTTTTTTTTTTTTTTTTTTTTTTAAATAAATGCCTATTCACTCAAACTGGGACCGTTGCGTCTGTCAGAACGTTTTAACGTGGCGTTAAAAGCTTCAGACCGTGGTCCCTCGGACCTGGCTCTCGCGCATTTTCCGCCACACATGTTCTGACTGTTTGACAGGCTCACGTCCGTGAGACCACGGTCTGTCGGACTGTCTGAGCGTGAGTGGTAGGCATAAGGACTTACCATTGACAATTCTACATAATAGGGCTTTCTATACACAATCATGCAATCATTGACGATCCAATAATCATTTATTCTTCACTATAGAATTTGGACGATCCAAGACTCATTTATTCACTTTAGACTTTGGACGATCCAAGACTCATTTATTCAGTTTAGCCTTTGGACGATCCAAGACTCATTTATTCGCTTTAGACTTTGGACGATCCGAGACTCATTTATTCACTTTAGACTTTGGACGATCCGAGACTCATTTATTCACTTTAGACTTTGGACGATCCAAGACTCATTTATTCACTTTCGACTTCAGTCCCTGGTCTTCATTCTCATCATCTGAACAATCAACACTCCAGCTAAGACGGGCAGCAGGGGTTAACAGATGCCATGCGTCCCCAGTGAGTGGCAAACAGAAGTTCTTTACGTAGGTGTTGCTGTTGTTGTAAATAACTGAGGAGAGCGGGAGTTAAGGAAATTGTGTATCAAACTGTATCCCTTCTCTTTTTTACTTTTTTTTATAGGTTTGGTTTGATAACCTCCCAAAAGGTTCTGTAGTCTTAGGGAGGTCAGCCTAGTTAGCTTAGTAGTTAGCGCATCTGCCTTGTAAGCGCTAGGCCGCGGGTTCGATTCCCGCCCGGGGCGGATTTTATCCTGATGGGATAATGTTCGTTCTCGGGTGACCATGGATATGGTGATACGAGGAAATTGGAGACTAAAGGAGAGGTTCAAGGAAACTTGAGATCACCAGGATGACTAAAAGCAACGCTATAGGAAATGTACAAGATGTCAATAATAACGGGACATGACGCCAGAAACAAAACATGGTGTACGTAGGAGGCATACAGCCATACAGGATGTGTTGCAAGACAGGGATACATTGACGCGCAACATTTTCTTATGCAGGGTTAAGTCTAGTAACCATCAGCAACATTTGTTTGGCAACAGTTGCGCAAATGTTGAGAAACAAATATTTCGTGCTGGACTGTTTGTTGCAAAACATTTCTGGATTGTTGAGAAACAAATTTTCTAGAGAAAATGTTGCTGGTGGGTACTAGGCATTAGACAAATCTAGGCGCAACATGGCTTCAGAGATCCATTGGAAAATGTTGCATTCAATGTGCTAACGCCATTGATAGCACATTGATACCGCCGCCGGATTTATTTTTATTACTTGTTAGCTTGTTACTACTTCGAGAACCTGGTTCGAGAAATCCTCAGAATAACCATTCAGAGCTGCCCAGGACAAACAAGATATAGGAGTCATGATCGCCAACGTTCTCTAGGACCTAGGACACGGCACTACAAGAAGAAGGAACAGGGAACATGGCAGAAGACCGAGAGGAAGGAGGAGACTTTCATGATTGGGAGATCTTAGATCCTGATTCGAGAAATCCTCAGAATAACTATTCACAGCTGCCCAGGACAAACAAGAAATAGGAGTCATGACCGCCAACGTTCTCTAGGACACGGCACTACAAGAAGAAGAAGAAGTTACTTGAAATACCGCACGCAGCGATAATACGTTGAATTCTACAGTTCCTGATGAATCACTGATGTTATGCAACGTTGCACGTAGTGGGTATTTGAAGGGGTGCCCATCTGAGCAATGGCGGGCTGCTGGCTTTTCCCAGCCCACTCAGACTGGGTGAGGTTAATGGAGGGTAAACCGCACGTCAAAAAAAAAAAAAAAACAGTAACGATTGGACAGGGCATAGTGGAAAAAGGTTTGGAATTTTTCATCTAGTTTTTCTGCTTGTAATTTGTTGTATGTATATTATACGTACATACACAAAAAGTCCACTCTGTGGCTTAGATGTAGGGGCAAAACAATGGGTTAAGCTTATGCGAATCTACTATACATTTTCTCACACAAATGAGCTCAGATCTCGAAATTTGTCGCGACGACGAACTCAAAGCGAGAAAGTTTTAGATAACACTTCAGTCGATCATTTAAGATCGGTTTTAGCGTCACCCATGTTAAGCTACGCCGAGAAAGGCCAATAAATGGATGGGTGACTTAAACATTATATTGGGAATAAAGGGAGAACGGGCTCTAGCCTTGATTTTAAATCATTACATGAAAGTAAAATCAAATCAAGAATGATAATAAACTGAATATTAAACAAATTAGGTAGGTACAAAGGTATTCTTTAACCACGATCGAATAAACTACGGGCTAAAAAATTCCCGGAGGGACGGGCCCAGCTTGTTGTAACTATGTATTCAACCATGAACGGTGGGTTAAGGCCCGTTCCCTCTTGTCGTTCGGAAAAAAATCGTGTCGTCTGTAGTGGGAACAACCATTTATATTACGTTAAATACAGGACATTCGAAAAAAAATCGGATGAAACTCAAGTGGGAACGGGCTTTAAATCAACATCACTCGCTGTGAGTACAACTAAAGAATTGATTTGTAAAGAGTTGGTACAAGGGAAATAGAAAGGCGGATTCGGGTTAAGAAAAACAACCCTAATAGATCATCTTGATGAGATCATGGATTGTGTGGAAGGACGAAATTGAAAATATGAGTCAATGAAGAAATTGAAAACACGAGTCAAGGAAGAATTGAGAACACCCAGAAGTGATGTGAGAGGCTGAGAATGTAAACAATCAAAATAATGTATTGAGAATTTATTGATTTTCTCAATAACAAATGTGTTACAATCAGTAATCCTTTAATTACTTAACGCGGTTCAAAGAAAGTAAAATGAGCAGAAAATTTCATTTTATACAAGACACCTCGAAGACTTTGGAAATTTTGTGATCTAGCCATTAAGAATCTGAAATCTGGATAGACGAATTTGTAAAGATGTGTCCACACATGGTCGACCGGCCGTTGATGTCGACTGAACCGTCCAAACTGCCTCGACGACATAGATTCATCTCGTCGATCGACGGCCGCTCGACTCTGTGTGGACACGCCTACACGGACAGACTGAACCACTTCCCATCGAATGGACTTGTAGTATATATGTATAGACTATAGACCTTGAAAATTTGATCACATAATAATAGAGCTCTGAGGGTTAGGTGATAGAGAATGACTCCAGCATTATCCTCGCCTAGTGGACAAATTTCACTCGCAAGTCCAATATTATTAATCGTCAGAAGTATCAACCATTCAGTGGAAATGAAAGGTCCCTGCACATCAGAAATACTGTGAGAAAACTACAGTTTCTTAAAAAGTTGAGAAATAGGAACTATGACATCACTAGAAAATAGGATAACAATATTAGTATCGTGTGGATTTTCTAGGGGAGACTTCAGCCTTTTGGACCCTGATTGATTCTCAAATAATTTTGAGTTGTGCTTTATGTCAGCTTGAAAAGGACAAGCCCTTGTGCTATCTATCAGTATTGTAGAGTATTAGCTTTTTTTTAAGTGTTCCACCGCCGTTTTTATATCGTAGCAATGAAACAAATGCTATGTGGGTACAGATAAATGTCGTAGTATGCCTCTCATCAGATGGGCCTGTTTATGCTTGGAAATCAAGATTTTAATAAGAAAGCCTAGTTAGTTTGGTGGGTAGAGCGTCTACCTTGTAAACGCTAGTTCGCGAGTTCAATTCCCGCCCGGGGCGGATTTCACCCTAAAACAAATAAGGTCTGTTCTCTGAACGACTGTTTTTCTAATATC
The DNA here is from genome assembly GCF_000475195.1 of Diaphorina citri. Taxonomy (NCBI): domain Eukaryota; kingdom Metazoa; phylum Arthropoda; class Insecta; order Hemiptera; family Psyllidae; genus Diaphorina; species Diaphorina citri. Next base: position 97,163 of record NW_007377665.1, read on the forward strand.
CTCTCTTTCTTCGATAGAAGGAAGATGTTTCAGGACGAACAGACCGTAGCAGTAACAGTTCCCTCGATCAAACCCCTTCCAATTGAAAAAAAAGTGTTTTTGTACGACAACCCCTGGTAGGCTGACGAGGGGCGATGTTTAGATGGCAAGTGTCATTGCAAAACGTTTCATTGTTATCAAATCATCATAGATAAGAAACTGTAACTATTCCAAACATCCGTATATTGTTCCCCAAAGAGAACTTTGTGTAAACAAAAACCCACGAGTGGTAAACTCCGACCCTGGAATGTAAACAAGCTAAAAGTATGTGTGTGATACGTTTGTGCTGCGAACCGCCAAGAGAGCGGAGGTGGAAGTAGAGAAGAAGGAGAGAGAGAGAGGGGTTTCGTGTTTGTTTGTTGGAAGGAAAGACATTTTCCCGTGCTCGAGGTTGGAAATTTGAAATAAAAAATATGACAACAGAAGGAGAGAGAGGGGTTTCGTGTTTGTTTGTTGGAAGGAAAGACATTTTCCCGTGCTCGAGGTTGGAAATTTGAAATAAAAAATATGACAAATTTATTCTGGGAGTTCAAAGAGTTGTGACGTCAGATTTTACGTAAAAATGCGCAGAACCGCTTACGCACAAACAAACTAAGCGGGAGTCATGAATTATGACGTCATCGCCTACAGGCGCGTATGCCGTGACGTCAAACTTCACGATTTACCGGTATTTTTTAAATCGATTTCTCTCGGTATTTAGAAGTCGTAGAAGAAAAAGAAAAATTCTGTTGGTCCTCATTTTTCCTGCTCTATGGGTTTGAAACATCACCCAAGTAAGCGCAACTGATCTATTGATCTTTAACCTTGGCGTTTGAATTGAACGACCAGAATTTCCTCTAACGTGGCGGGCACGGGACAATATATGACCATGGATATGGTGATGTGAGGAAATTGGAGACTAAAGGAGAGGTTCAAGGAAACTTGAGATCACCAGGATGACTAAAGCAACGCTATAGGAAATGTACAAGATGTCAATAATAACGGGACATGACGCCAGAAACAAAACATGGTGTACGTAGGAGGCATACAGTCATACAGGATGTGTTGCAAGACAGAGATACATTGACGCGCAACATTTTCTTATGCAGGGTTAAGTCTAGTAACCATCAGCAACATTTGTTTGGCAACGGTTGCGCAAATGTTGAGAAACAAATATTTCGTGCTGGACTGTTTGTTGCAAAACATTTCTGGATTGTTGAGAAACAATTTTTCTAGAGAAAATGTTGCTGGTGGGTGCTAGGCATTAGACAAAACTGGGCGCAACATTGCTTTAGAGATCAAAAAAAAAAAAAAAATCTGGTGTGAACATCACACGACTTTCCTTATCCTATTGAATGATGCTTATTTGAGTGTTCTTTTACCCTAACGCAATTTATTGGAAAGCCACCTGCGCTGTGAGGAGAACAGTCAGCTCAAAATCCAAAGATATTCTAATGGGTGAGACCACGTGTCGAAGATGATCAATAAAAGATTTTTCATCCGTTTTTATTTAGGTAATTGATTTTCTTTTTCTATTAATTTATTTCCTAAAATTATCACGAAGTTGATCGACTGTGGACGCAGCCCATAAAAACATAGAACTACAATTTATTGGAAAGCCACCTGCGCTGTGAGGAGAACAGTCAGCTCAAAATCCAAAGATATTCTAATGGGTGGGACCACGTGTCGAAGATGATCAATAAAAGATTTTTCATCCGTTTTTATTTAATTGATTTTCTTTTTCTATTAATTTATTTCCTAAAATTATCACGAAGTTGATCGACTGTGGACGCAGCCCATAAAAACATAGAACTATCTAGACTCCGAATAGGTACTATTTATTGAGATATTTTAGAAAAATGGAAGGAAGAATTAAATAAAAGATTACCAATGCCCCAATAGGAGATGCTTCTGTACATTTTAATGTACCTCGCACGTACCATTCTTGGCACGGCTGTTCCAATCCATGATGTTGTTTGAATATAAATGAGAAGCCAAGACACCACGCCAGTAAAGGCACTTTTTTTAGGCTTTGAAAAATTCCCTGACTTTTTTGGATTTTTGTCAATTTTTGAGAAATTCCCTTCTTGGCACGGCTGTTCCAATCCATGATGTTGTTTGAATATAAATGAGAAGCCAAGACACCACGCCAGTAAAGGCATTTCTCGCACGTACCATTCTTGGCACGGCTGTTCCAATCCATGATGTTGTTTGAATATAAATGAGAAGCCAAGACACCACGCCAGTAAAGGCATTTCTACCTATCTCTGTATGTTGTTCAACAATATCGGTATTGCCTGAATACTGTATTAGTTATATCCACACCTGCATATCTAGGAGGACGAGGGATATAAATGTAGGTACAAATTTCGGGACGATAAGACCTAAGCAGTTACAGTTCCGTCTGTCAAACCTCTTAAAATAAAAAAAGAAAAGTCTTAGGGAGTTTCTATACCTGTTTTTTTGTACCTATACTTACGTTATTGTCGAAAATGAAGTAAATTATTTCAATCAATCAATAAAGGGAACTGCACCTACATAGGTTAATATTTACAAACCTGACTTTTCCAGTCTCCGTGAAATTCCCTGACAATTCCCGGTTTTCCAGTCTGTGCCTAGTATTCATACCTGCTTGTGGTGTCTCCTTTAGCAGAACTCCTGGAAACAACAGAAAATGGGAATTTTGTCAGCAAGAAGTGTAGGTACAATGGTACGTATTCCTTCCAACATAAATACAGGTAGGTACATATTTTGTAGGTGGGTTGTGTACCATACGAATTTACGGGAGCCATTGATGGTACCAATTTTTGTATAATACAATCGAATGAATGGAGAAGAGTTAAAATAAAATAAAATAAAAAAAAAAAAATGTCGGCCTTAGTAGTGACCCTATAATTGAGGCAGACATTTATTTTGCTTAAAATTAATACATCTTGAGTGTTACGCGCATTGCATACCTAACGTATTAGCAGGCGTTTATACAAATTAATTTCTCTTTTGTTTGTTTCTTGCACTTACGTTATTGTCGAAAATGAAGTAAATTATTTCAATCAATCAATAAAGGGAACTGCACCTACATAGGTTAATATTTACAAAGGTCTTATCACCCCGAAATCGAAAAGAGGACAAGATAGGAGAAAGACAGCTATTTTGAGAATGAAGATACAAGGCAGACACACTATCTTTTGGGGCTGTTCGCCCCTACACCTAAGCCTCAGGGGGGGTTTTTTATGTGAGTTAAGTTCCAAGCTAACTAAGATGGCTTTCTGCAATACAATGTGTATTGCATTATAAAGGATACAGCCATAGACAAGGTTCTTGGGTTTGTCCGCAACATGGGAAGAATCACACAGCTTTATTTTCAACAGGTTTTCGTAGACTTTCAACAAGTTCCTGTAAAAAATTTAAAAAAAAAAGAACAAGAAATAATCTGGTGGATTACACTCTCTTTGCAGGATTGCAGTGTTGGAGATTTAAAGATCAAACTTTTTGATGTAGGTAACATTCAAAACATCATAACCCAGGGGGGAATAAAATAAATTTAGGTTTTCTTTACATTTATTAACCAAAAAGTTAAGAGAGTTGTATTGCCTTGAAGTAATATCAAACTTTTAATGGTATCCAACTCTTGATTAGGGAGGTATTAAAGTAGAGAGATATCAATACATATTTAAAATACTTAGGTACTCGAGAATTTCAAACTTACGACAGTAACTGAAGTTTCCTCCTATCTCTTGACCCAGGTCTTCTCTGAGATTTCAATTTGGAAAGCTCCTGCTGTCTGTTCACAACTTGGGTGCCAAGGTACTTCAAATCTAATTTTAATTCTTCCTGTGAGGAAATCAGTTGAAAATAATTTTAAAAATAAAACACCAAGACACCTGTTTTTCTTGTCTTTTGAGGAAATATCTTTGTTCCTGACAGGAAGTCAGGACTTTTCAGACCTAACTTTGTGGACCAAACCAGTCATAGGATTCAAAATGAGAATCAACTCTTTGTGACAAAACATATCAAAGGCCTTTAAAAATTTAGTATTTGATAAAAGTTTTAGTTGACAACCAACAATCAGGGCTGAAGTTATGGCTAGTTATTGAACAATGAAAGAGGCTTTTAATGGTTTGCATGATAGTCCTAGAAATTCCTAGCTCAAGTTGTATCTTTACTAACCTGACTGTTTTCAAGCTGTTGTAATTGTTTCTCTGCAGCATCTAGTTCACAAGTACCATCATTGACCAACTGTTTGAGCCTTTCACAAAACGTTTTGCAATGACACTTGCCATCCAAACGTCTCCCCTCGTCAGCCTACCAGGGGTTGTCGCACAGGAACGCCATTTTATTTTTTTTAGCTTGTCGAATTTCCGAGGGGTTTTATAGAGGGAACTGTAACTGCTAAGGTACTTTCGTCACGAAAGATAGAAGGAAGAGAGGATAGGAGAAAAACAGTAGTTTTGAGAATAGACCTTATCTGTTTTAGGATAAAATCCGCCCTAGGTACCTCAATTGAACTCGCGACCTAGCGCTTACAACGCACACACGCTACCCACCAAGCTTAATCAGGCTGGCTTACTAAATTCTCAATCAGTAAACAGAATTAGGTATATCAATAGAGAGCTGCTCTACAACACTGATAGCAAAAGCATAATGAGATATCTTGTCCTAGTCCTAAGCCTTTCCAAGTTGACAGTCTAAAATCCAAATAAAGCACAACTCTAAATTATTTGAGAATTAATCCGAGTCCAAAAGGCTGAAGTCTCCCCTAGAAAATCCTCACCATAGTTATTATCATTTATCCTATTTTCTAGTGATGTCATAGTTCCTATTTCTCAACTTTTTAAGAAACCGTAGTTTTCTCACAGAATTTCTGATGTCCAGGGACCTTTCATTTCCACTGAATGGTTTATACTTCTGACGATTAATAATATTGGACTTGCGAGTGAAATTTGTCCACTAGGCGAGGATAATGTTGGAGTCATTCTCTATCACCTAACCCTCAGAGCTCTATTATTATGTAATCAAATTTTCAAGGTGTATAGTCTATACTACAAGTCCATTCGATGGGAAGTGGTTCAGTCTGTCCGTGTAGGCGTGTCCACACAGAGTCGATCGATCGACGAGATGAATCTATGTTGTCGAGGCAGTTTGGACGGTTCAGTCGACATCAACGGCCGGTCGACCATGTGTGGACACATCTTTACAAATTCGTCTAGATCCAGATTTCCGATTCTTTATGGCTAGATCACAAAATTTCCAAAGTCTTCGAGGTGTTTCTCTTCTATAAAATCAAATTTTCTGCCCATTTTACTTTCTTTGAACGACGTTAAGTAATTAAAGGATTACTGATTGTAACACATTTATTATTGAGAAAATCAATAAATTCTCAATACATTATTTTGATTGTTTACATTCTCAGCCTCACATCATTTCTGGGTGTTCTCAATTCTTCCTTGACTCGTGTTTTCAATTTCTTCATTGACTCATATTTTCAATTTCGTCCTTCCACACAATCCATTATCAAACAAAAATGTCCCCGCAACTCCCAAAGAAGTCACGAACTCACAAACTCCTAAAAATCAAAGAAAATTGACCAAGCCTGTACCTCAAAAAATTGTGAAGAAAAGAGAAAATCAAGTTGTAACTACAGTGTCGAAAACCAACTTCAAATCTAGCTCTTCAAACTCCTCTAGCAGTGTTACAGAAAAGAAGATTTCCACCACTGACGACAATCTTAAATCTACAGGAACTGTATCCATGAAATCGAATGCCAACCATGAAACCTCTTCAAATTATGAAAACAGCAGTCGTACTGATACGAAATCAACCAACGGCGAATCAAAGAAGCAAGAATCTATGGAACAAAGTAATGGTGCGAGTGCAAGTCTGGAAAAAGAAATAATTAACAATGAAAACGACATTCCTACTTCAACACCACCTGCTTCAGAATTCACAGTTCTAGACTATGAAGATTACAACAAAGCCGAAAACAAAACTGAAACAGAAGTGGCAAATGATGAGGCCACAGCTGTAGAGAACTCTGATGACCAGGATTCAACTGCACCAAAAGGTATTAGCCCAGTGTTATCCATGCTGAGCACTGATCCATCTGAAATGGTTGCTGCCAGCAGTAAATCGAGTAGTGTGGAAGCAAGTTTAGAAGATGGTGTTGAATCCGTCAACGACCCAGTTATGAGATATTCCACTGACTCCATCAAACCAAAATGTCCGGATGTTATCAGCAATTTGACAAAACATTTTAACAAGCTGAAGAAACAGTTCCACTACTTGAGCAAAGATTTCAACAGTATCTATAACTCTACTTGTCTTGAGAAGAATTGTTGTGCATCTCTAGGAAAGCTACAATCTCTCAATAAAACTGTCACGGTGAACACAACCGAAACCAAAGATAATTCCCGGATTGATGTGGTGCCTTACGAGCAGACTCGCTTGAACTTGAAGAAAAAGAAACTGCTCAAATCAATTTCATTGGATGACGTCATCATGGAGATAACTACCACGCAGCCAGAGACTACTACTATGGAGGATTACACAGAGTCCACTACTGTAGAATCAACCACTGCCCAAGATCAGACAGAGTCCACAACTGTCACCACTGAACCACCCACCACTACAGAGATAGTCACACTTCTGAATGATCCTGAACCAACCACTGAAGCCATGTCCAATGAACTATTCGATTTCAACTTTAAAACTTCCAAATCAAAGTATCCCTCAACCACGGCTTCACCTTTCAAGAGTTCAATTTCATATAGCATTCCAGAATCAAAGCCAAACCTGAGGATGATTTGTAACACAGAAAATTAGATAGAGTAACATAAAAGACATCTTCAATACACCTTCACGAGAGGATTTTGTATAAAACAGGTAATACACCTACCGGTTTCAAATTTATGAAAATTGAATTTTACAATTTCACCATTATTTTTTAAGGCGAAAATTGTCAGGTAGAGAAGTAAAAAATCAAACTATCAACTTGCGTACGTTTTAAGAAATAAGAAATCGGTAGGAAAGCAATAATATTCGTCCTAAAAAAGTGAACTTTCAACTAGACAACTTGGAAATATTTAAACAAAACACTCTCTGATAAACAAACTGATAACAGTACCTACTCACCTCAGAGAAGTCCTCGCCTTGTGATTGTCCCAGTGCTAAGTTGTTGACTGACGTATTCAACGCTGACTCGAGTGAACAATTCAGCGGAATCAGCAATTCTCCATTATGTAGGTTAATTCTATTGAACTCGATTTTATGTAGAACCGAAAAAGTAACACATATTGCACACTCTTGGTCGCACAGTGTGAGAGAAAAACACTGCGACATGATTTGAGAAACACGCGAATTACCCTACGGCTAAGCGGTTCGACTGGTAACTGGAAGAACGCGAGATCAAATCCACACCAAGGCATGGGATTTTAAGTAAATGAGAAGTCGACCGTATCGGTATTAATATACAGACCTCAATATTGAATTTTTCAAGGGTAAAGCCAGCTACTCACTATCAGGTAGACGTGACAGGAACGGCTGAAAAGTTCCGTCTGTCAGGTCTACCTGATGAGCACACACTATCAGGCGACCTGACAGGCGGACCTGATAGGGAGTGGCTGGCTCTAGGTTCTAAAGGAAGGTGGTAGTCACTATCCTCATATCCTAAGCCACATCCTGCAGACCAAAAGTTAACTTTTGGGTTGAACCAATATAAATTCTAAAATAAAGGATATGGAGCTTTTTTAGCTGAATTTGGTATATAGTTCACAAATGTGACAAGTATGCGACATGAAACTTGGTTGAGATAGGTGCTGCGGTTGGCGGTATTTTGACCACTTTTTGGCGGTTTTCTACCGTTTTTTTGGCGGTTTTCAGCTATAGCGACAAAACGGTTTGATATTGTGAAAGTTAGGGCAAAAGAACACTCAAATAAGCATCATTCAATAGGATAAGGAAAGCCGTGTGATGTTCACACCAGATTTTTATTTTAAGAATAGAAGAATAGTTTATCCAATGAGACTAAAAAATTCCTTTCCCTTGCTAGTTATTTTTAGGATCTGAAACGAGGAATAAGGCGCTTTCTTGTCATTTTTTGATAGTAAACGTGAAAACCTATAGTTCGTGCAGATCAATGTGACAGCAATAGAGTCATCAACCCTAAATGAAGGAACCAATCAGATTGCAGGAAATCCTTACATTGTTGCCATTTAGGTAAAGGTCTATTTTTGATAAACTCTCTCTTTTAAAATGCAGAGGTAGCTCTAAGTTCAGAGGTTGGATTCCAGAACAGGTAAGGTGTATTTCGGTATTTAGAAGTCGTAGAAGAAAAAGAAAAATTCCGTTGGTCCTCATTTTTCCTGCTCTATGGCTTTGAAACATCTACATTTTTAACCAAAAAGTTAAGATAGTTGTATTGCCTTGAAGTAATATCAAACTTTTAATGGTATCCAACTCTCGATTAGGGAGGTATTAAAGTAGAGAGATATCAATACGTATTTAAAATACTTAGGTACTCGAGAATTTCAAACTTACGACAGTAACTGAAGTTTCCTCTTATCTCTTGACCCAGGTCTTCTCTGAGATTTCAATTTGGAAAGCTCCTGCTGTCTGTTTACAACTTGGGTGCCAAGGTACTTCAAATCTAATTTTAATTCTTCCTGTAAGGAAATCAGTTGAAAATAATTTTAAAAATAAAACACCAAGACACCTGTTTTTTCTTCTTTGTCTTTTTGACATGAAGTCAGGACTTTCAGACTAAATTTGTGGACCAAACCAGTCATAACATTCAAAATGAGAATCAACTCTTTGTGACAAAACATATCAAAGGCCTTTAAAAATTTAGTATTAGAGGAAATCAGTTGAAAATAATTTTAAAAATAAAACACCAAGACACCTGTTTTTTCTTGTCTTTTTGAGGAAATATCTTTGTTCCTGACAGGAAGTCAGGACTTTCAGACTAACTTTGTGGACCAAACCAGTCATAGGATTCAAAACTTTGTCTTTTTGACATGAAGTCAGGACTTTCAGACTAAATTTGTGGACCAAACCAGTCATAACATTCAAAATGAGAATCAACTCTTTGTGACAAAACATATCAAAGGCCTTTAAAAATTTAGTATTTAAGTACTTTGATAAAAGTTTTAGTTGACAACCAACAATCAGGGCTGAAGTTATGGCTAGTTATTGAGCAATGAAAGAGGCTTTTAATGGTTTGCATGATAGTCCTAGAAATTCCTAGATCAAGTTGTATCTTTACTTACCTGACTGTTTTCAAGCTGTTGTAATTGTTTCTCTGCAGCATCTAGTTCACAAGTACCATCATTGAAATACTTTGATAAAAGTTTTAGTTGACAACCAACAATCAGGGCTGAAGTTATGGCTAGTTATTGAACAATGAAAGAGGCTTTTAATGGTTTGCATGATAGTCCTAGACATTCCTAGCTCAAGTTGTATCTTTACTTACCTGACTGTTTTCAAGCTGTTGTAATTGTTTCTCTGCAGCATCTAGTTCACAAGTACCATCATTGACCAACTGTTTGAGCCTTTCACAATCTGCTTTCTCTGCCTCTAGCTTTTCTCTTTCAACTGTAAATGAAAACAGAGATCTCTCTGATTACTTAGGTAGTTACTTCTTTAAAGGGGGTTTGATAGAGGTACTTCTTTTAAGAGGGTTACTGTCCCAAAATCAAAGAGATGGCAGGATTAGAGCATGCATGTCAGCTGTTCCAAGAACAAAACATACCTCTTTTGAATAAATATCAAGAATCAAAACCACAAACTAGCACTTTCAAGGCAGATGCACTACAGCCTTTCACAATCTGCTTTCTCTGCCTCTAGCTTTTCTCTTTCAACTGTAAATGAAAACAGAGATCTCTCTGATTACTTAGGTAGTTACTTCTTTTAAGAGGGTTTGATAGAGGTACTTCTTTTAAGAGGGTTACTGTCCCAAAATCAAAGAGACGGCGTTGATTACTTAGGTAGTTACTTCTTTTAAGAGGGTTTGATAGAGGTACTTCTTTTAAGAGGGTTACTGTCCCAAAATCAAAGAGACGGCAGGATTAGAGCATGCATGCCAGCTGTTCCAAGAACAAAACATACCTCTTTTGAATAAATATCAAGAATCAAAACCACAAACTAGCACTTTCAAGGCAGATGCACTACTGTCCAAGGTAACAATTACTGTGATGAATTACGGTTTTAAACCCTGATCAATTGATAAGTAATTAGAGGATTATTTGGGGATAACTTTATCAATATTTTGAATAAAGGGAGGAAGACCTCAGTAGTTCATGATGCCCCATATTTAAGGTCAGGTCACCCATACAAACCAGACGTGATATGGTTTCAGTTGAATGATGTAAAAAGGACTGATTTGTTCAATGTACCTACCAACATATCTCTAGCTTCTCATTACATGAGCTAACAATTACTGTGATGAATTACGGTTTTAAACCCTGATCAATTGATAAGTAATTAGAGGATTATTTGGGGATAACTTGATCAATATTTTGAATAAAGGGAGGAAGACCTCAGTAGTTCATGATGCCCCATATTTAAGGTCAGGTCACCCATACAAATCAGACGTGATATGGTTTCAGTTGAATGATGTAAAAAGGACTGATTTGTTCAATGTACCTACCAACATATCTCTAGCTTCTCATTACATGATTATAATATATGTAGGTAACTAATATACTTACGTTCACAGTTAAAGTTGCCACCTAAATTACCGATAGACACATTTTGATTCTTTAATTCACTGAGTTGATTAAGTATATCTGATTCGGTGGATTTGAGCTTGACATGGTGTAAGTCCTTTAGAAATGCAAGATCATCTTCTAAAAGATAAGACTTTGACATGGAAAGAAGAATTTCAAGTTATAAGAAGAGATCATTGAGATCAAATATCAGTATTGAACATAAAAAAAGGGGAACCCTGTACGTGGGTATTGTATCTGGATCCTATTCTAAGTACATATGTACCTACTTTTCCTGAGATTCAAAATCCCAACAAATTTGAGTTGGGCAGCTGAATGGCAACCCCCTGGATAAAGTACTTTCCCCATAAAGTTGATATAAGTAACCAGGGCTATATTAACATCAATTTAACAATAATTCACACTCAGACGCTACGTAGTCTAACCCAGTGGGTGATGTCTAGATATGTACAACCACACTCGTACCTGGGGAGAAATGGGTGACCTCAGCTGCTTTTGTGAACATTATAGCGAAGCGGTGATCGCAGGACAACTAGAAAGCTATTTTAAAGTCTTCATTACTTACCATTATGCTATTTATCTATCCAAAGGTAGATTTCAAAAAAGTTCAGAACATAATCGCTGAGATCCAAAAAGTTCAGGAAGATTTTTTTTATCAAAACAAAAGTTTGAGGTTAGTTTTTCGTTTCACGTTTCATTTCGTACGTTCCCGTTTTCTAAAATATAAAATATCCCTCGAGGAAAAAATCCCTCGCCTTCAAAGTGGGCCAGTTGCAATGGGGCTCAACCAAATGACAATTTTTTTCGAGATAGAGTCCTATTCCGATGTAAAAGTACCCAAAAAGTGCATTGGCGCACTCATTAACCTTTTGCATACACTTTTTTGTAAATTATAAAACTTGGATTGTTCTTTGGTGAAGATGATTTCTCATAACACTATTTTTTCTTCTAAAGGCTTTTCTTTTTCAATCTTCTTTTGCTGATTTTTAATTTTTTAACCTTTTCCTTTTTCTAAATTATTTTTCTTCAACTTCAAGTTTCGGCTGTTTCGGTTAGTAAAATATTTCAAATTTTCAAATTCAAAATTTTGAGATGTTGCCAGATTTAACTGTAAACAGGATATCGGATTACGACAAGTACCGATCTCCATCCGATCGTGAACAAAATTAGGCTTCACATTTTTGTACTCTTCCCATTGTTATCCACTACCCTTCACATCCTTGAAAAAACAACGTAACATTTGGCAACTGTGTATTTTTTGGCGGGTATTTAAGTTTTTTAAAAACTAAAAAAAACACCCCAGAAAAGTTTGAACTTTTGAAATTCCATTAAAAAATCAACTTTTGTGGACTAGAAAGGCTGTAAGATTCATAAGATCATAAGTTACTTACCTTCTAGCCTCAATCAAGCCATCTCTGTACTTTCGAAGACAATCAACAAGAAATGTACAATGTTCCTAAGTAGTTCTGTAGTGATCCTTATCAGTTATCACTTGGTTAGTAAGAGTGGCCTTTTGTGAAAGGTGTTACCTAAGTTGAAATGAACTTTTATTAATGGGTAAGTGTTAGAAACAAAGTATACTAACATACCTATATCCCACCCCTACAGCATCCATAGTGGTGGGGCCTTGTGTAGCTTAGGTACTAAAACCATCTACCCATAATGTGATGAGTCTAACCCCTCTCAATAATCCACTTTGATCCATTGGGGGCCCCTTAGATTGACAAATCCTAGCAAGGGGGGGGGGGGGTGGGGGCCACTTTGATCCATTGGGGGCCCCCTAGATTGACAAATCCTAGCGGGGGGGGGGCTGGAGTAGACAAGTCATGGTATAAAATAAATTGAAGTGTAATAATCTGAAAACAATAAATATTTGTTGTTTGAGACAAGTTGGAAATTTCTCTTATTTCTGATCTAAATGCTTTCCCTTTTTACAGACCCAGTGAATCTTTGGCTAGAATTCCTGGAAGTGGCTATCCACAACATTTTATATCACAAACATCTATATCCCAAGAAAATATTTGACCTCAAGAAGAAGTACAATGTTCCCATTCATGTAAGCAATCTATCTATAAAGGGCAGCCGCTTGTACTCAGGTCAGCGGTTCAGGATGAGCCAATTAAACATGGCTAGAGACCATCCCCCAGTGTATGACAGATACAAAAAGATGTCTTTTCTTTACTCTGCCAATGCCATTCAGCAACAACAACAACAGGCCAGCTGGATGTGTGTGGAGTTAAAAGATCCAGACCTAGGTCATAAGCTATTTCCACCACACACATTGAGCATGAGTGGAAGTGAGGGGGGAGAAACAGGCAAGGGAGACCAAAGAAAATGTGGAAAGATTGTGTGAATCTTTTCTTTGGTACCCCCCACCCCCCCTCTTAATTACCAATTGCACTGATAATAATAGTGCTTATTTATACTGTTCGCATAGGACTGAAAAGTACCTTTACTCCAGCAGTAGGCTACTACTATTATTGTGGTCAAATTCTCCAATTATATTGAGGATAAAATTCCATACCTCAGCTGGGATTGAACCCATGCCATTTGTACAAGGAAAAAAAAAAAATAATTTCCTTCTTTTTTTCAGCATTGAAACATCTAATGATCCTTTCCTGGTGAGAATGGAAAATGCAATGCAAGCATTCTTAGTGAAAACATCACTTACCAATTCTGAAATGCCACCTTTACCAGAGAACTCACAGTTTGAACTAGTTTTAAAAATTCCCCCCCCTCGATAATATGTACAAGGGAAGAAAAATTAATTTCCTTCTTTTTTTCAGCATTGAAACATCTAATGATCCTTTCCTGGTGAGAATGGAAAATACAATGCAAGCATTCTTAGTGAAAACATCACTTACCAATTCTGAAATGCCACCTTTACCAGAGAACTCACAGTTTGAACTAGTTTTAAAATTGAAGGACTGTCACTTTGTATCCAATGTTGAAGATGACCAGACTTTTCAGGTAATCTAGAATACTGAACATATAACCCATTTAGCTGATCAGTTGGACTTTGGTACCTAATTTTTCCCTCTAACATGAAAGCTGCATCTTGACAATCTACTTTGTACCAAACAAAATGTATTTAAAATTGTTTTTTTCTTTTTTTTTAGAGATTTCAATGGACTGGCCAGGAAGAAAGATTCACACCCAAAGATTCTCAGATAATTCCTTTAGAAAATGTTAATACGAACCCAATGTCCACATCAAACATTTAGCTGATCAGTTGGACTTTGGTACCTAGTTTTTCCCTCTAACATGAAAGCTGCATCTTGACAATCTACTTTGTACCAATCAAAATGTATTTTTTTTTTTTTTTTAGAGATTTCAATGGACTGGCCAGGAAGAAAGATTCACACCCAAAGATTCTCAGATAATTCCTTTAGAAAATGTTAATACAAGTTTTATGCAAGTGGAAATGTATGTGGAACATTATTCACCAAGTTGATCAAAATTTTTTGACCCATGGCAAATCTCCTTAATCTTCATTTTTCTCTTTTACTGCAGTCCAGACTCTGAAAATTTGGAGCAACCTCTGGCTGTAGTTAATGTATTTTATTTTAAATACAGGGTGTCCACCAATGTATGACCTACTCGAATTGTTGGAATTTTTGAAAGATAAAAAAACCCCGTATTTCTTTGATTTTTGCAAAGAATTTTTTTTTTTTTTTTGGCAATATTGAAATTTGCGAAACCTGTGCCTGTGTTCCTTAATCTTCATTTTTCTCTTTTACTGCAGTCCAGACTCTGAAAATTTGGAGCAACCTCTGGCTGTAGTTAAATGTATTTTATTTTAAATACAGGGTGTCCACCAATGTATGACCTACTCGAATTGCTCCAAATCTGTTGGAATTTTTGAAAGATAAAAAAACCCTGTATTTCTTTGATTTTTGCAAAGAATTTTTTGGCAATATTGAAATTTGCGAAACCTGTGCCTGTGTGCAAAACAAATTTTGAGAACTTTTTTTCGAATTTCAATATTGCCAAAAAATTCTTTGCAAAAATCAAAGACATATGGGTTTTTTTTATTTTTTGGAAATTCCAACAGATTTGGAGCAATTTGAGTGGGTTATGCATTGGTGGACACCCTGTATACTTGATTGTATGAACAAAAAGAATAAATAATCAACATACATTATATGGAAACAAACCAGTTTATTTCCTCAAAATATAAAAAATATACATAACAAGGATCTAACTTATTTCCGTACTGCTCCAGGTCCTCCAGGTCTTGCCATGTCCTGTAACATAAAAACAGATGATTGGGTTAGAGTTGAGAATTAGTACCTAGTTATTCTCTTTCTTCTTCTTCACCTTTTCCCATGTACAGACAGGGTCAGCTTTTTTCATTAGCCCTAACAAGGTGATGCACAGAATTACCTTTAGTACCTAGTTATTCTCTTTCTTCTTCTTCACCTTTTCCCATGTACAGACAGGGTCAGCTTTTTTCATTAGCCCTAACAAGGTGATTTCTTTGGGCTGACATTTCATTAAGGTTACAAATTTTAGGAGTGGATGCCATTTGCACTCAACCTTTGCTATTTATTTAGAAAGGGAAATTCAGGCTGGTATACTCCCTGTTGAAAGTCCCCCAGCCAGATATTGTACCTATTTATTAATCTAATTAAAATAAAAAAATTGTCTCCAATGCTATTTCACTCGCAATAATAAAATATTGAATTACATATTGACAAAATCAAGAGTAGTTCAAAATCTAATATATAAAAATGAATGTGTGTGTGTTTGTTCAAAATTTAAGCCTGGCCAAACTGCTCATCCTATGAAACTTGGTCAACTTATTGCTTGCACTCCCGTGAAGGTTATAGGCATATAGGCTATTTTCCAGTTTGTTTTTGTTAAGCTATGCTGAGCAAGACCACTAAATGGATGAGTGACATGAACAGCCATTCCTTAAGGATTTACTAGCAGAAATCCGGAGCAAAGCAACAGATTTTGGCTTGTTATATTTAAAACTATGTTGATTCAATTGAAATTTTGGTCACATTTTCAAACTTCAAACCCACAACTTTAGCCAGCCTAGTTAGCTTAGTTGGTAGTGCGTCTGCCTTGTAAGTGCTAGGCCACGGGTTCGATTCCTGCCCGAGGCGGATTTTATCCTGATGGGATATTTTTTTTATATATTTATTTATTTATTTCAATAACATAATGTTTGTTCTTTGAACAGCTGGCTTTCTCCTATCCTGTCTTCCTTCTCTCTTTGATTTTGGGACCATAGCGGTTACAGTTCCCTCTGTCAAACCTCTTGAAAAAAAAACCCTCAACTTTACTGAGCTAGCTAGCTTCTTGCTTTCCAAAATTTTTCTTTTGAACAAAATATACTTACACTTCTGGGGAAGTTTCTCTGTGGTGGGGTTCTGATACGTCTGTCGGACTTGGATCTGTTTCTGACTACTTTGGAGTGAATAGCACAGGATACACAGTAGTGTAATTTGGCGTAAAGTTTGGGGAGCTGGTAGGCTGTAAAAGAAGAAGAAAAAATAATACATTACTCAAGGGAAAAAGTTTTTGGCATTTCTTAAAATTGATTGAAATTCTCCCCTGGCTTATAAGTCAATATTTTGATAGTTTTTTGCCAAAATAATGTTGCTTATGATGTCCATCTGAGAATGAAAATAAATTGTACATACACTGGTAGTAACTGGCCTCAGTGATATCTCGCACAGCAGCAGCTTCAACTATGTTTCACCCCCCCTCTTAATTACCAATTGCACTGATAATAATAGTGCTTATTTATACTGTTCGCATAGGACTGAAAAGTACCTTTACTCCAGCAGTAGGCTACTACTATTATTGTGGTCAAATTCTCCAATTATATTGAGGATAAAATTCCATACCTCAGCTGGGATTGAACCCATGCCCTCCTGTTTACCAGGCAAGTGCCTTGACCACTACACCACCAAGGTAGGAATTTACACTGATTTGCAGGTAGCTATTCTAATTTGTCCTAAGTAATACCATTTCAGGTGATAACTCATGAAGGGTTAAATCAGTATATTGCCAATGTTCTGAATGCAGTCAACTTGTGCCCTCCTGTGTACCAGGCGAGTGCCTTGACCACTACACCACCGAGGTAGGAATTTACACTGATTTGCAGGTAGCTAATTTGTCCTAAGTAATACCATTTCAGGTGATAACTCATGAAGGGTTAAATCAGTATATTGCCAATGTTCTGAATGCAGTCAACTTCTTAACCCAAAAAGATCAATTGGAGCAAGTTCATTTACAATTATCAGATGAGAAAGGCAATCCTTCACAGAACTATGTCTTCAATGTGATCAGATTGCAGAATGTATCCCAGGTGTAAGTATTGGTGGTTCTCCCCATCAGTTTGTGAAAGTATTAGGTCTCTACTTCAACTCTTTATTTTATTATTATTATTATTATTTTTTTTTTTTTTATTCTCCTTAAATACTTGATTAATTTTTAAAAAACACTCTGTATGAGGGTATTAACTTAATAAGTATGCTTTTAACTCAATAAGTAAAAAAAAAAAATCAAATTGAAAGCTAGGTTGATGGTTAACACTTACCACATTCGATTCAGGTTCTGCTCCAAGTATAGTATAGGTACACGCCATGTCCAATTGTGGTATCACTTGCTGTTCCAATTGTAGCTTGGGTCTTGTATTCTTTTAATTTAGGTACTTAACACACATTACACACAACTGATCGAACACTACTTATTATTCAAAATGAAAATACCTATTTATTATTGTCACTATTGAATTATTTATTATTGTCACTCCAATATTTTATTTATATAGGTATAAAAATAATAATAATAATAATAATAATTCCGTCTACTACGAATCACAGTTGCAAACTGATTTGACTATGAACTTATATGAATAAATTCGAAGTACCATTAAGGGGGGAGGGGGAACGGAAAAAGGCAGAGAATAATAATAATAATAAATAAGGGAAAATATCTCTACGTAAGTAGGTAGGTAGGTAGGTACAGAAAAAAAATAAATGTAAAAGAAATCCTTGAAAGAGAGCTCTGGAACTGCTGCGTATTTTTTCCATAAATTATTAGATATTTTTAATTGCCCTATACACATTAATTAAACCTATCCCTTAAAATTACATATTATGCAATATTAAAGTAAAATTCTTACGTGATTTGCAAGGATCAGCATCAATGTCGTCCGAAATCCTCGTTGGAAATTTCAGCGTCATGAGTTCTTCAATGGTAAACTTGTCATGTTTACTTCTCCGGGCAGTGTGGACTTTGCCTTGGGTAACATCCCCCTTCACATGATGGGCAGTATGGACTTTGCCTTGACTAACATGGGCAGTATGGACTTTGCCTTGACTAACATGGGCAGTATGGACGTTGCTTTGACTAACATGGGCAGTACATCCAATGAGATTCACACTCAATATGAGCATACAGGCCGTCAAAATGGTTAGATTCAACACTAGTGACTTAATCATTATGAAATATGAACTACTATTTTAGTTTGGAATATAAAATGAAAATCTACGAGGACTGAGGAAATGAGGTTAGAGTTAATGAAAAAATTGAACACGATATAAAATGAAAATCTACGAGGACTGAGGAAATGAGGTTAGAGTTAATGAAAAAATTGAACACTTTATAGGAAAAGATATTTTATTCATTTATGAGCTAATGCGGAATGGATTTGTCAAAACAGAAATGAAAATCAGTAATGAATTAATGATGTAAGACGTTGTTGTTGTTGTTGTTGTTTTTTTTTTTTTTTTTTTTTTTTTTTTTTTTTTTTTTTTTAAAAAAAATGCGGAATGGATTTGTCAAAACAGAAATTAAAATCAGTAATGAATTAATGATGTAAGACCTACTTGTCATTCTTTTAAATTTTAAATAATTTGATGACAATAATGATTGAATGATTGCTATGTAGATCTAATAAATTATCAAATTCGATATTGAAACATACAAGCGTACATTTTCCGTTTTATTTGGAAATATTGATTTCAAAAGTGAGGAAAATGGGTTTGATTCCTCGTTTATGTTTGTAGAATTAGGTTTTCACTATCTTCACCCGCCATGATGGTGAGGTTTCCATCAGGTCTCGTGTCACTCTTGCTGTTGGAAGCTCTCAATCTGAAACATTGGAAGAGTTATGACTTATGAAGTATGAAGTGGTGTTAACATGAGAATGCGATCGAGGAACAATAAACTAAATGTGCGAACTAATTGAATTCCAAGTTTTAACTTGAACTCAATGATTTTTCAAGAGTCTTTCCGATTTTTTATTAAATTTGACTTACAGGTATGTTTAACACAAAAGAAAAATTATCATTTGATTTGGGCCGATATGACCCAAACGGTTTATCCAATTTTGATTAATTTGGCACTCCTTCATGTTGTTATTGTTAAAAATCTTAAGGACAATTAATTAAAAACATTTGGTACTTGATCGAGACTATGAACCACTAATCTATTACGTAGGCATGTAGATAAGCTCGAATACAACAAACAAAAACGTATTATTTTTTGTTCCGTTATTCTGACGATTTTCCTAATGTTATCAAATTCGATCTAATAAATTATCAAATTCGATATTGAAACATACAAGCGTACATTTTCCGTTTTATTTGGAAATGTTATTTTAGGTGAGGAAAATGGGTTTGATTCCTCGTTTATGTTTGTAGAATTAGGTTTTCACTATCTTCACCCGCCATGATGGTGAGGTTTCCATCAGGTCTCGTGTCACTCTTGCTGTTGGAAGCTCTCAATCTGAAACATTGGAAGAGTTATGAAGTAAGAAGTGGTGTTAACATGAGGATGCGATCGAGGAACAATAAACTAAATAAGCGATCTAATTGAATTCCAAGTTTTAACTCGAACTCAATGATTTTTCATGGGTCTTTCCGATTTTTTATTAAATTTGACTTACAGGTATGTTTAACATTAACACAAAAGAAAAACTATCACTTGATTTTGGGCCGATATGACCCAAACGGTTTATCTAATTTTGATTAATTTGGCACTCCGTCATGTTGTTATTGTTAAAAATCTTAAGGACAATTAATTAAAAACATTTGGTACTTGATCAAAAACATTTGGTACTTGATTAAAAACATTTGGTACTTGATCGAGACTATGAACCACTTATCTATTACGTAGGCATGTAGATAAGCTCGAATACAACAAACAAAAACGTATTATTTTTTGTTCCGTTATTCTGACGAGATTTTCCTAATCTCTTAATTGATAAGTTCTACAAGAATTCAACATCGACAAAGATCAGGGACTTTATAATCAAAGTCCTTGGCTTATTGTCTGTTATAACTTGGAGCTTTAAGTTAAGTGCAGTTAAATTATGAGTTACGAGAGATGAGGGTTTGTGAAAACACTGTAGGTATAGTTGAAAATCATAAACATAACCCTAAAATTAGCTAAATTACATAGTCTTCTAGATTTTTCTACATATATGTAAATGATAGTAATGTGAATTTTCATCCTTCTGGCTGTTCTTTCCGTGGTATAGGTACGTATCAACTTAAAATAATAGTCCAATAATAGACTTGAATTGTTAGTTTAGTCAGTTTTTGAAAAGCGTTAAACCCCACTAAAATAAAATTACTTATAGCTGATGATTACATAGTCTTCTAGATTTTTCTACATATGTAAATGATAGTAATGTGAATTTTCGTCCTTCTGGCTGTTCTTTCCGTGGTATAGGTAGGTATCAACTTGAAATAATAGTCCAATAATAGATTTAAATTGATACTTTAATCCGTTTTTGAAAAGCCGTTTTTGAAACCCCACTAAAATAAAATTACTTATAGCTGATGTCCTAGTGAGCTTTTAAATTGGTAGTCTTCAACTCTTCACGCAAGCTATTACCTAAATCACACGTAAGTAAAACACATGAGTTATGTGGGTATATATTAATTTGACCTTTCTATAGTACATTATCTACCTACTTTTCTGACGAAAGTTTAAACCCGTGTAACTCAGAATCTCTGCGTGATGGAAAAAAGTGAAAGCAGATTTGAAATACAAAACTTATCAAATAGTTGGTATTATGTATGTTTCATTTTGGTGTTATTGATTGATTCAAATGAAAGTATATTGGGAATGACAGAAAAGAGCTCGATTATTATGAGAAATAACAGAGAATATTTTACTACATAATTTCGATTTACCGCCTTTGTTCAGATGTAGTCCGTCAACAGCATAATCTGTCAACTTATTGCTTGCACTCCCGTCAAGGTTATAGGGCTTATAGGCTATTTGCCGGTTCGTTTTTGTTAAGCTATGCTGAGCAAGACCTCTAAATGGATGAGTGACATGAACAGCCATTCTTTACTAGCAGAAATCCGGAGCAAAGCAACAGATTTTGGCTTGGTATATTTAAAACTATGTTGATTCAATTGAAATTTCGGTCACATTTTCAAACTTCAAACCCACAACTTTAGCCAGCCTAGTTAGCTTAGTTGGTAGTGCATCTGCCTTGTAAGTGCTAGGCCACAGGTTTGATTCCTGCCCGGGGCGGAATTTATCCTGATGGGATATTTTTTTTTTTTATTTTAATAACATAATGTTTGTTATTTGAACAGATGGCTTTCTCCTATCCTGTCTTCCTTCTCTCTTTGATTTTGGGACGATAAGACCATAGCAGTTACAGTTCCCTCTGTCAAACCTCTTGAAAAAAAAAAGAAACCTCAACTTTACTTAGCTAGCTAGCTTCTTGCTTTCCAAAATTTTTCTTTTGAACAAAATATACTTACACTTCTGGGGAAGTTTCTCTGTGGTGGGGTTCTGATACGTCTGTCGGACTTGGATCTGTTTCTGACTACTTTGGAGTGAATAGCACAGGATACACAGTAGTGTAATTTGGCGTAAAGTTTGGGGAGCTGGTAGGCTGTAAAAGAAGAAGAAAAAATAATACATTACTCAAGGGAAAAAGTTTTTGGCATTTCTTAAAATTGATTGAAATTCTCCCCTGGCTTATAAGTCAATATTTTGATAGTTTTTTGCCAAAATAATGTTGCTTATGATGTCCATCTGAGAATGAAAATAAATTGTACATACACTGGTAGTAACTGGCCTCAGTGATATCTCGCACAGCAGCAGCTTCAACTATGTTTCTGATCACAAACTTTTTGATGGCCTTGTCTTTGGGTACACAACGGGCACAGTTGGTACAACGGACTGGGTTCACATGACCTCTTCCATGTTTGGAACGACCTCCGTTTCTTCTTTTGCAAGTCTATGGAAAGAAGAATTTCAAGTTATAAGAAGAGATCATTAAGATCAAATATCAGTATTGAACATAAAGAAGTGGGAACCCTGTACATGGGTATTGTATTTTGATCCTATTCTATGTACATAAATATGAACCTACTTTTCCTGAGATTCAAAACCCCAACAAATTCGAGTCGGGCAGCTGAATATCAACCCCCTGGATAACGTACTTTCCCCATAAAGTTAATATAAGTAACCAGGGCTATATTAACATCAATTTAACAATAATTCACACTCAGACGCTACGTAGTCTAACCCAGTGGGTGATGTCTAGGTATGTACAACCACACTCGGACCTGGAGAGAAATCGGTGACCTCAGCTGCTCTTGTGAACATTATAGCGAAGCGGTGATTGCAGGACAACTAGAAAGCTATTTTAAAGTCTTCATTACTTACCATTATGCTATTTATCTATCCCAAGGTAGATTTTAAAAAAGTTCAGAACATAATCGCTGAGATCCAAAAAGTTCAGGAAGATTTTTTTATCAAAACAAAAGTTTGAGGTTAGTTTTTCATTTCACGTTTCATTTCGTACGTTCCCGTTTTCTAAAATATCCCTCGAGGAAAAAATCCCTCACCTCCAAAGTGGGCCAGTTGCAATTGAAATTTCACTCAGAGGCCCTCTTTCAGATTTATAACCATTAAATTGAAAAAGCGTATTTTCTAAAGACATTCTTCATGTTATCATAAATAATATAATATATAGGTACAGCCGCTTGTGTAACTGATTGACTGACTGACTCACTCATGAGTGAGTCAGTCATACGAATTCTAACCCCCTTCTAGATGAGCTAGGGAGATGCGGTTTTCACCATTGGATTGTATGACTGACTCACTCATGAGTGAGTCAGTCATACGAATTCTAACCCCCTTCTAGATGAGCTAGGGAGATGCGGTTTTCACCATTGGATTCCTTATTTTTTGTACCTACATAGATACTGGGAAAAATCAGAACTCCCGAAATTCCAAACCGTTCCCAAGATATTGACGTTTTTTAGTTCCCCATAAGAAATACACAGAGAACAAGTTTTGAGGCCAGCAAAGCTTTTCCTGCGTTTAGCGTTTAACATTTTCTCTCGCTTTTAGTTTTCAGTTTTCTTCGAAACAAGATTCGGGAACGATATTAGGCCTCAGGGGCGAAGCCCCGGGAGCGCGACGGCGCGACCGTAAACAAGGGAGCGCAAAGCGCGACCGCATGCACAACCCCGCGAAGACCCGGGAGCGCGCAGCGCGACCGTATACGCAACTCCGCGTAGCGAATACGCGAAGCCCCCGGGGGGTGGAGGGGGACGAAGCCCCCCTCCCGAACACGCAGTGCGAGTTTATGCTGATAAATCCCGAGTTAACAACATGACTGTCAGGCAGGTATTTTTCTTTCGGAAACGGTTTCCCCTCTTCAAGATGGCGGATTTCCGTTTCTAAGGGAAATACGCATGTGCCGTGAGTAAAAAATCCCACTGTCAATGTGTACGTTTATCCCCCAAAAAAATCCCTGTTTCTTCGATCTCAATACAACCGCTTTTACAACCGAACAGGGGAGTGGGGCAAAAAAATCCAAACAAAACACAAAAGTCACAAAACTGACAAAACTGGTAGAGGAAATTAATTCAATTTTTTAATTTTTTATTATGTAATTTTTGTGATTAACAGATTATCAGTATCAGTAATAATTATTGCATATTTTGCCATAATTCTATATTTGATCAGTTCATTTTTTTAAACAGTTCAAGGTATTGTGGTATTTCAGAGTTTTCATAAACTCTGGCTCATCAGTGATGTTAGATTGTTAGGTGTAATAAAAAACTAAAATATGATAAAGGTCAAGTTCTTAAAAGGAATGAGGATAGGAAAGTAACATAAAACACTCAAATGCTAGCAATACAAATACCTGGAATCTCTCTATTTTTAATCAATAAACTCCATGAATCTTTCTTTCTGTTGAGAACAAACACACACGGAATGAAATCAAGTTTTAGCAGCCACTCCTAGTGAATCCAATGACTAGAACGAAACACCCTATACAACAACTATTACTTGGAATGATTAGATAGCACCAACATCAGTAGCAATGTTGTTGGACTACCTTTCTCTATCATCAGATATTTTTCTTTCGGAAACGGTTTCCCCTCTTCAAGATGGCGGATTTCCGTTTCTGAAAGGGAAATACGCTTGTGCCGTGAGTAAAAATACCCACTGTCAATGTGTACGTTCATCCCGCAAAAAAATCCCTGTTTCTTCGATCTCAATACAACCGCTTTTACAACCGAACAGGGGAGTGGGGCAAAAAAAATCCAAACAAAACACAAAAGTCACAAAACTGAACTGACAAAACTTGTAGAGGAAATTATGTCCCTGAAGTTACAAACGTTGGTAGAAAAAAATCCAAAAATTATACAGGGTACGACAAAATCCCGACAATGGGGCACAACCAAATGAAAATTTTTTTCGAGATAGAGTCCTATTCCGATGTAAAAGTACCCAAAAAGTGCATTGGCGCACTCCAAAACTTGTAGAGGAAATTAATTCAATTTTTTTAATTTTTATTATGTAATTTTTGTGATTAACAGTTTATCAGTAATAATTATTGCATATTTTGCCATAATTCTATATTTGATCAGTTTATTTTTTTAAAACAGTTCAAGGTATTGTGGTATTTCAGAGTTTTCATAAACTCTGGCTCATCAGTGATGTTAGATTGTTAGGTGTAATAAAAAACTAAAAAATGATAAAGGTCAAGTTCTTATGAGGAATGAGGATAGGAAAGTAACATAAAACACTCAAATGCTAGCAATACAAATACCTGGAATCTCTCTATTTTTAATCAATAAACTCCATGAATCTTTCTTTCTGTTGAGAACAAACACACACAGAATGAAATCAAGTTTTAGCAGCCACTCCTAGTGAATCCAATGACTAGAACAAAACACCCTATACAACAACTATTACTTGGAATGATTAGATAGCACCAACATCAGTAGCAATGTTGTTGGACTACCTTTCTCTATCATCTTTAACATACACATTGAGTGGATTTGCTGTATTTTTCTTTGTGTTTTGGTTTGGGATGTGGTTCGTACATTTGACGGCAATATTCTACAGTAAATACAAGCTACATCGTAAAGTGCCCCTGTTGCCTCAGGAAATGCCTTACCCTGGGGTGACTATCCTCAAGCCACTCACTGGAACTGATCCAAATCTGTACAGTAATCTGGAAACTTTCTTCACCATGTCTTATCCCAAGTATGAAATATGTTTCTGTCTGGAAGATGATGTGGATCCTGCAGTGCCTCTTGTAGAAAAATTATGTAAAAAATATCCAAATGTAGATACTAGTGTGTTCATTGGGGGACAAGTTGTAGGAGTGAACCCAAAAATAAATAATATGGAGCCAGGGTATAAAGCTGCCAAGTATGAGCTTATTCTCATATCAGATAGTGGTATCCGTATGAAGGAAGATACATTGCTAGACATGGTGAATCATTTGAAACCTGGAGTTGGACTTGTACATCAAATGCCCTTCACTTGGGACAGGAAAGGTTTTGCTGCAGCATTAGAGAAAACATACTTTGGGACAGCTCAGGCCAGGATTTACTTAGCTGCCAACTTCCTCCAAATACCATGTCATACAGGTTAGTATTTTGTTAGTGAACCAATTACTGTATGGAGTGTATGAACCAAATGGAGAGATTAAATATGTGTATTATCAGGATGTACTTTGAATGACAAAGCACCTAATAGTATTTTTATGCCTTTTACAGGTATGTCAACACTAACAAGGAAATCAATATTTGATGAGTTGGGTGGAATAAAAACATTTGGCTGCTACCTAGCTGAAGAACGTATGAAGGAAGATACATTGCTGGACATGGTGAATCATTTGAAACCTGGAGTTGGACTTGTACATCAAATGCCCTTCACTTGGGACAGGAAAGGTTTTGCTGCAGCATTAGAGAAAACATACTTTGGGACAGCTCAGGCCAGGATTTACTTAGCTGCCAACTTCCTCCAAATACCATGTCATACAGGTTAGTATTTTGTTAGTGAACCAATTACTGTATGGAGTGTATGAACCAATGGAGAGATTAAGCATGTGTATTATCAGGATGTACTTTGAATGACAAAGAACCTAATAGTATTTTTATGTCTTTTACAGGTATGTCAACACTAACAAGGAAATCAATATTTGATGAGTTGGGTGGAATAAAAACATTTGGCTGCTACCTAGCTGAAGACCTTTTCTTTGCAAGAGCCTTGTCTGAGCTAGGCTGGAAGATCACCATTAGTGGACAACCAGCATGGCAAAACTCTGGCTACTGTGATGTAACCAGTTTTAGAAACCGGTTAAGTCGGTGGGTGAAATTGAGGATAGCAATGGCTCCATTCACCCTGGTATGTGAACCTCTCTCTGAGTGCCTTATCTTAGGAGCATTTGCAAGCTGGGCTGCCTCATTCTTGTTCCAAATAGATCCTGCTGTGTTTTACTTGGTTCACATTTTAGCATGGTTTTTATTAGATGCCATTCTCATTTCCATCATTCAAAATGGATCCTTGCCATTTAGTAAGTTCCATTTAATTGTTTGCTGGCTTTTCCGTGAAGTTCTAGGACCATGGGTATTTTTTACATCTATTTGGAACCCTGTGATAAAATGGAGAACTAGGACATATAAGTTAAGATGGGGTGGTATAGCAGATGAGTACAAACAGTATATTGATGTATAAGAACCAAATACTTATGTTGAAACCCATGAGACTGTGATATAGATTGCCTGGCAACTCAGACATTGCTTAAAATCCAATGTATCTGTACAGAACTCACCAATACCGATTCCCCAATGATCTACTGGTATCTGTTTACTGTACCACCACCACCACCACACTCTGTTTTAACCCTTAATTAGCAAACAATTTCCTACTTTATCAAAGAGATTAGTCATACATTCCAATTGGAAAAATATTGGGCAATGTGTCTTATGAATTTATTGTATAATTCCCCAATGATCTACTGGTATCTGTTTACTGTACCACCACCACACTCTGTTTTAACCCTTAATTGGCAAACAATTTCCTACTTTATCAAAGAGATTAGTCATACATTCCAATTGGAAAAATATTGGGCAATGTGTCTTATGAATTTATTGTATACAATAGTGAGTAGCTATCTTTGTTCTAGATGTAGGTAAATATTTAAATTGTCAAAAATTAGTTTTTAGATTAATTTGGGTGGAAGTTTAATAATTTTAGGAAGAAAATCTGTGAAATTCCTTTCCAAGTTGTAGTTAAAATTACATGTATCTACAATTCTACAACCAACACAGTTGGGACAACTGGGCAAAAAACATTGAAAATCAAAATGTGAACACAGTGTTACCATTTATATTGCCACAAGTGTTTTGAAAATTCGAAGGGAAACTAAAATTTTGACTCTTAGATCCTTATCTATTTGAAGAAAAATGATGTTCTTCTTGCTTGTTATTAAGACTTGTTGACTTGGAATCTGGAGGTACCCACATAAGTCTGGATGGTTTTCATATGTAGAAAAAGCCTTCAAATAAATTTATTATGGACCTTCTAGATTCCTGTTGATTTTTGTAGGTGGAAGGTTTTTTGTTGGGTATGATTCTACAATAATTTATTAATTTTATTCTCATGTAAGGTACCTATACTTTTTTTCACAAAGCTAAAATGGGCTCACACACCTGAGTATAACATTTAAATGTACCTAATATCTCTAGTTTAGTGTGTGGAATAGGAAGTTCTGTTCTTGGTACTACTTCTATCAAAATAATTTACTCGTATCTTACAGTCAAGACCTTATTTGAAATGTGACTCATTTGATCATGCCCTTACGTAATCTATAAGGTGACATAATAACATGATAATCTAAACAAGTTCCTAAAATTTGTTCAAGGATTTAGAAATATTTCAGATCGTCACAGAGAATAGTTTTGCTGGATATGAAAATCAGAAAACAGATACGAGTAAATTATTTTGATAGAAGTAGTACCAAGAACAGAACTTCCTATTCCACACACTAAACTAGAGATATTAGGTACATTTAAATGTTATACTCAGGTGTGTGAGCCCATTTTAGCTTTGTGAAAAAAAGTATAGGTACCTTACATGAGAATAAAATTAATAAATTATTGTAGAATCATACCCAACAAAAAACCTTCCACCTACAAAAATCAACAGGAATCTAGAAGGTCCATAATAAATTTATTTGAAGGCTTTTTCTACATATGAAAACCATCCAGACTTATGTGGGTACCTCCAGATTCCAAGTCAACAAGTCTTAATAACAAGCAAGAAGAACATCATTTTTCTTCAAATAGATAAGGATCTAAGAGCTAGAGATATTAGGTACATTTAAATGTTATACTCAGGTGTGTGAGCCCATTTTAGCTTTGTGAAAAAAAAAGTATAGGTACCTTACATGAGAATAAAATTAATAAATTATTGTAGAATCATACCCAACAAAAAAACCTTCCACCTACAAAAATCAACAGGAATCTAGAAGGTCCATAATAAATTTATATGAAGGCTTTTTCTACATATGAAAACCATCCAGACTCTTGTGGGTACCTCCAGATTCCAAGTCAACAAGTCTTAATAACAAGCAAGAAGAACATCATTTTTCTTCAAATAGATAAGGATCTAAGAGGAATCTAGAAGGTCCATAATAAATTTATATGAAGGCTTTTTCTACATATGAAAACCATCCAGACTTATGTGGGTACCTCCAGATTCTAAGTCAACAAGTCTTAATAACAAGCAAGAAGAACATCATTTTTCTTCAAATAGATAAGGATCTAAGAGTCAAAATTTTAGTTTCCCTTCGAATTTTCAAAACACTTGTGGCAATATAAATGGTAACACTGTGTTCACATTTTGATTTTTAATGTTTTTTGCCCAGTTGTCCCAACTGTGTTGGTTGTAGAATTGTAGATACATGTAATTTTAACTACAATTTGGAAAGGAATTTCACAGATTTTCTTCCTAAAATTATTAAACTTCCACCCAAATTAATCTAAAAACTAATTTTTGACAATTTAAATACAATGTTTTTTGCCCAGTTGTCCCAACTGTGTTGGTTGTAGAATTGTAGATACATGTAATTTTAACTACAACTTGGAAAGGAATTTCACAGATTTTCTTCCTAAAATTATTAAACTTCCACCCAAATTAATCTAAAAACTAATTTTTGACAATTTAAATATATTCAGCTGCCCGACTCGAATTTGTTGGGGTTTTGAATCTCAGGAAAAGTAGGTTCATATTTATGTACATAGAATAGGATCAAAATACAATACCCATGTACAGGGTTCCCACTTCTTTATGTTCAATACTGATATTTGATCTTAATGATCTCTTCTTATAACTTGAAATTCTTCTTTCCACAGACTTGCAAAAGAAGAAACGGAGGTCGTTCCAAACATGGAAGAGGTCATGTGAACCCAGTCCGTTGTACCAACTGTGCCCGTTGTGTACCCAAAGACAAGGCCATCAAAAAGTTTGTGATCAGAAACATAGTTGAAGCTGCTGCTGTGCGAGATATCACTGAGGCCAGTTACTACCAGTGTATGTACAATTTATTTTCATTCTCAGATGGAGATCATAAGCAACATTGTTTTGGCAAAAAACTATCAAAATATTGACTTATAGACCAGGGGAGAATTTCAATCAATTTTAAGAAATGCCAAAAACTTTTTTCCTTGAGTAATGTATTATTTTTTCTTCTTCTTTTACAGCCTACCAGCTCCCCAAACTTTACGCCAAATTACACTACTGTGTATTGTTATTAATATATGGCATGCACTTATTGATAAAGAATTGAAATACGATGAACAGGGTCATCGTGAAAATTGTTCATTAATAAGTTTAGAACCTTGGTATAACCGTCTACCATGACAACACTGAAAATGACCACAGTAGCACAGTATAATATTCAAATAACAGTGGTGTGGTATACATAACAGCTATTAGGGAAGCACCGCCTAGCTACATAGCTGCCATGGTTTCCCCTCTACACTGAAATAAAACCTAGGGTGCCGGAAGCCCAATCTAGTGACTGGGTTCGGGAATCGGAAACTCTAATATTGAACTCTTTGTATATCGGGAAGCTCGACCCTATAATATAGCATTCCAGCAATCTAAATCAGGAAAAATAACCCAATAATAGAGTTCTTCCATCCTAACTAGTGGCACCCTATCACTATTTTTTTTTTTTTTTTTTTTTTTTTTTTTCAGGTTTCATTTAAAATTAAAAAAAAGATCGATTTCATAACTTGTGAATAATTTTAATTATTGATAACTCCTCCCACATTTCATTCAATTGAGAACCTGGCGGCTCTAGATAAATTAGCTAACACACTATGACTAAGTACCTACTCTTTTGAAGTAGAACTCATTCAACACATTTATGTTTAAGTATTACCTGTGTAAAAGTTAAGCTGTGATTTTAAAAATGAACACATCTACTTTAAAATTTGCTGATAAGGCAAAATCCTCTGTTACATATAAAAACCATAAATTCCAATATGACAGTAGCCAATCTAATCAAACTAGTGTCACTTTTCTGTGCATTCATCACGATTGTGGTGCAAACATTGTCCTTGATAATCAAAAAAGTAAAATAATTAGCTCCAATCTGGAACATATGAATCACACCCCTGTCTCACACAGACTTAGATCAAATAAGAATATCATACTGAATTCTGAAGTACAACCTAAGATAACTACAAAAGCAAAGAAAAGGGTATCATTTTCTGTTTCTTCTGCAAGCAATACTAAAACAATTAAACCATCTTCTAGTTCGAAATCAACCAAACCATCAGCTAATGTTAAAAAAATTAAAAAACCAGATACGTTAGAAACTGTGGAACATCAGACACGAGACGCCACACCTAACAACTGTGATTCTCTACTAGTACCCACTTCACTCATTTCTAATCATGTAGTAGATACAGAGATAGGTAAATTAAGCACACTAGATACACGCTCTAAAGCAAATACCTACGACTCTACCTGTAACATGCCGAGTACCTCTGATAACATGCAACATAATGATACGACTAAATTACGTGTAACTTTCGGCACTCAAACTGATGATGATAACTTATCATGGTTACACACAAAGGAGATTCTCACAAATAAGATTAATGAACAGGAAGCGGAGATAGAAAATCTAAAGCTTCAAGTGGAATGTTTGGAAACTCTATTATATAAACCAAATGATCAGCTGTCTCAACCAAAGTCGAACTCTAAATCAACCCCAAGCTCTATTAGTCCAAAGTTCACCTGTCACATAGTGGGTGACAGTCACGTAACAGCCTGTTCATACTACACGAATTTCTTCGTCCAAAGTTACAATTTTCCTTCGTTGGCAATGTGAACAAACTAATTCATTTGTATGCGCCTCGAGGCCATAAAATGGGGTTAAGTGCACCAGCAGGTCGGTATATATACGTACTGATGGGTTTACCTATAATAGTTTCTCCTTCCGTAAATCTTACCACGGCTCTGATTAATATTAATAATAATAGTACCTGACACCTGACAGTTTCAACATGAATTAACTACCACAGGTAGTTAGATACCTTAAACTGAATGGTGGAAATGTCATTAGCTGATAATAATAGATAATAATATGAACCTACCTACTAACTTACCACCGTTATATTCAATTTCACCAAACTTAGTGCTTTCCAACATGATGTTGGTCACAAAATAAGAAACCTCCTCAATTATAATAGGTAATATACCTACATTTCTGTAATTAGGTACCATGGGGTACCGAGAACTCATACCTACCAATACACAAACCTATATGAATATCAATAACAAAAAGGTTTTGACGACCACTGACTATCATTCTTGAGTTTGACGAAATTTACTAATTCGTACCTAATGATTTAGTACTTTTTCAGTGGGAACCGCATTTAGTTGTCGGTCTTCGTCTTGTCATAGTTTAGAAACACTGTTGGAAAATAAAACGCTTTGCTCTTTTTAAAGTAAGGTTACTCCTAACCAAGCTTTATTGAGATTAACCAAAATTTTATTTCTGACCAAGAACAAGATAAACTTTTGACAGGCACCTATAACTAAACAAAGCGAACCAGCCTTCACTAGAATCTTCTTATAAGTACCAAGGAAATGGATGTCCAGATAGAGATACATATACTAAGGAAATTTATCAATAGCCTACACATCTGTGGACTTATATCTCTACCTCAATACTTCAAGGATCCCAGGAAAACTCAACTACATCGTTACTATTCATGTTGTGTTTTAATACTACTAGGACTCTATAACCTCAGTATAAACCTAAGCCTCTACTTACATGCTAGCAAAGACTTCAACGCATTCTCTTCAGATGTCTATGAAGTTGTCATTTGCACTGTTTTATATATGGATATTTGCTTCTTAAATTTTAAAATTAATATTCTTTTCGAGCTTTTGGAATTCTATGAAAATATAGCACATTTCCATAGGAAAAATGAAATCATTTTAAACGTAAACAAAAACACGAAAATATTATTTACAATTGCTTGTATCACTAGTGGTGTAACGCTGCTTCTTCTACATGTTTTACCATTATTCATACCTAAATCAAACACAAGAGAACAATTGGAAACATTAAAGAGACTTTACAATTTGAAATATCCCCAAAATTCATTCGCCATTCAGTATTACCTTCCATTCATAGATCCAAGTGAGCCCACATATTATTACATCCTCAAAGCATATACCATATACGTTGTTTATTTAAACGGACACTTGGTGGTGATGGCGATGACAATGTTCCTTATTCTTGTTTTTAATATCAAAGCTCATTTCAATATTCTATGTTATTTTATAGTTTTGATCGGTCGAGAACACAGAGATTGCAATGGACGATTAATTTTCTATACAAATCTTATTGAAAACGAAAGTTTGGTTCGAGACGTTAAAAAACAAAGGAAAGAATCAGAAAAGTTAATTATCAAGTCAGCAGAATTACCTGAACCTGTCTCTTTGTTTGAACAGGATCCAACATTATACGAGTATTACTATTTGAAACAAATTATAATATTTCAGAAGACATTATTACATGAGCGGAAATTGCTTGATTTATTCTACAGGAATAATATGACAGTGCGTGGTGTAATGTCTATTGTTATGTTGATCATAGCAATGTATGCAATTTTCACCCCTCAATCACTCTCAAAGTATATTTACACTAAAACTCTATTTGAAGCCATGGTAGTGATAAGCTTCTATTTCACTTACTTTTACTGTGGTGAATTGCTATCAGCTTGTAACACAACATTAAAATCAGCCTTGTGGTCAAGTGATTGGTACAAATGTTCTATTCAATCCAAACAAGCCTACGTGATGTTCCTGAGAATGAATCAAGAGTTCACCCCTTTTGTTTTCCTAAAGAAATTTAATCTGGGACTTAATTTTATGATTTCTAATTTAAAACTTTCATAATCTCTGTTTAATGTCATGAAATTTCGGAAAAATCGGTAACTACCTTTCATAAAGTCCCCATTTTAATTAATGCACCATTTTTTGTAGGTAATATGCCTACCTAGTAAGTACCTGTACATACTCGTATACCGCTCTTTGTTAGAAATAGAAATTTTCATTTTTGTCGTTAACATAAAATAGAGTTGTAAATGCAAATCATGTGAAACACTTTTTTTTTTAATCCTGTGAGCACAGCTATTCCTGCATATTTCCGTTCAGATTATCCTATAAGCATAGCTATTCCTGCATATTTCCGTTCAGATTACCCTGTAAGTACAACTATTCCTGCATATTTCCGTTCAGATTACCCTGTAAGCACAGCTATTCCTGCATATTTCCGTTCAGATTACCTGTAAGCCACAGCTATTTGTAAGTACAACTATTCCTGCATATTCCGATGGCGACACACCTAAAACGAAACAACAATACGTGGGTAATTGTCGACAGCAATAATAATATTAGAATTAAAAAGCGTCGGGTTTAAATGAAAATGAAAATTGTATTACCCGTGTCTCCGCCTCCCATTAGTTATTTCGGTACATCTGCTCGAATCTATGCCATGTGTGTGAGTGTGTACTGGAGAGTGGAGGTGAGTCTACTGTGTACTGGAGGTATGGAGGTGTATGGAGATAATTGGAGATATGGGAAAGGATTGGGACGATTATTTTTTAACAATGGCTATAGTATAGAGAAAGAGAGAGAGAGAGAGAGATGGAAAATGGGAAAGAGAAGAGAGGTATTAGGTGGGTAAAATGAGAGAGTGAGTGAGTGAGTGAGTGAGTGAGAGAGAGAGAGGACTAAGAGGTGAAAAAAGGACAAAATAGAGAGAGAGGGAAAGATAAAGAACAAGGGAAAGGGGAAGAGAAAAATAGAGACGCCAACCTTAGTACCTTTTGTACCTACTTAAAATTAATTATTAATTGAGAATTTCTTCTCTCTCTAGAAATATATCAGAAAGGAGGTACAAGAAAGAGTAGTAAGTACCATTAAGGGGGGAGGGGGAACGAAAAAAGGCAGAGAATAAAAATAAATAAGGGAAAATATCTCTACGTAAGTAGGTAGGTAGGTAGGTTGGTACAGTAAAAAAATAAATGTAAAAGAAATCCTTGAAAGAGAGCTCTGGAACTGCTGCGTATTTTTTCCATAAATTATTAGATATTTTTAATTACCCTATACACATTAAATTAAACCTATCCCTTAAAATTACATATTATGCGATAATAATAAAGTAAAACTCTTACGTGATTTGCAAGGATCAGCATCAATGTCGTCCGAAATCCTCGTTGGAAATTTCAGCGTCATGAGTTCTTCAATGGTAAACTTGTCATGTTTACTTTTCCGGGCAGTGTGGACTTTGCCTTGGGTAACATCCCCCTTCACATGATGGGCAGTATGGACTTTGCCTTGACTAACATGGGCAGTATGGACTTTGCCTTGACTAACATGGGTAGTATGGACGTTGCTTTGACTAACCCTATACACATTAAATTAAACCTATCCCTTAAAATTACATATTATGCGATAATAATAAAGTAAAACTCTTACGTGATTTGCAAGGATCAGCATCAATGTCGTCCGAAATCCTCGTTGGAAATTTCAGCGTCATGAGTTCTTCAATGGTAAACTTGTCATGTTTACTTTTCCGGGCAGTGTGGACTTTGCCTTGGGTAACATCCCCCTTCACATGATGGGCAGTATGGACTTTGCCTTGACTAACATGGGCAGTATGGACGTTGCTTTGACTAACATGGGCAGTACATCCAATGAGATTCACACTCAATATGAGCATACAGGCCGTCAAAATGGTTAGATTCAACACTAGTGACTTAATCATTATGAACTACTATTTTAGTTTGGAATATAAAATGAAAATCTACGAGGACTGAGGAAATGAGGTTAGAGTTAATGACAAAATTGAACATTTTATTCTACAGGGATAATATGACAGTGCGTGGTGCAGTATCGGTTGTGATATTGTTGACAAGTATGTATGCACTTTTCACCCCGGAATTACTCTCAAAGTATATTTACACTAAAATCCTGTTAGAAGCAACCGTGGTGAAGGTTGTATACTTTGCTCACTTTTATTGTGGTGAATTGCTATCAGCTTGTAACACAACATTAAAATCAGCCTTGTGGTCAAGTCATTGGTACAAATGTTCAATTCAGTCCAAACAGGGCTTCATCATGTTCCTAAGAATGAATCAGGAGCTATGCTATTTGTTTTTACTGAAGAAATTCAAATTTGGACTTGAGTTATTCCTTTCAGTTTTTAAATTTTCCTACTCCATGTTTAATTTCATTAAAATTGGAAGAAAACGAAGTATTTTAAATTAAAGTATTTTAAATCTTACATCAATTTTAGAAATCAATTCTTTGACAATGCAAACTTAAAGGAGGTTTTACATAACTTTTATAACTATGTACTACTATAGTACTACCTACTACACACATTCTACTCCAGTATTTTCTTGGATCTGTTAATATTTCAATAGTTTAAGATAATAATAGATAGCAGGGCTAAGGTTCCTGAAACCTGAAAGTAATTTCGGATTCAAACATCCGTAGAATACGTTTGCCATTTATGTTTTTACATTCCTCTCATTGATCCGAGTGAACCGAAATATTATTAATTTATTATATCTTGCAGGTTTTGAATGCGTACTTGGCGCTTGTCTATGTACATCTGCTAGTCATGTCAATGGCATTATTTTACTCTCTCGTGTTTAATATCAAAGCTCATTTCAATATTCTATGTTATTTTATAGTTTTGATCGGTCGAGAACACAGAGATTGCAATGGACGATTAATTTTTGGCCTTACAATAGGTACCTACTTAGAACGTAAGGCCAATAATTACCCATCCATCGATGTTATTAGGGTAGGTATAGGTAGTAATAGTAGGTAGGTACATACATACATACATACATCTAATCTTATATTATAAGAACAAGATCCTTTCACATTTCATAGTTCACACACTGATCGCTCTATCTCGAGAACCACAACACCTAGAAAGCTGAAATTCGGTAGGAATATTCCTTTTATGGTCTGTGCAATAAGAAAGGATTCTGCGAAAATCTAAACCGATCCTGAGATATGATCAATTTTTGACCGCTAAAATCTCCATAAGAAATACACAGAGTGCAGAGACTGCGGGGTACCCCATTCGTATTTTCGTTTACGATTTACGGTACAAACGGTACATATTTCGTATTTTGCGGTAAGTAGAGCACGGTTGGTCCAGTGGTAACGCGCTTGCTTGCCATGCAGAAGGTCCCGGGTTCGAATCCCACCTTCGACAAAAATTTGTACTCATTTTTCGATTGCAAAATATTTCAACGGATTACTTTTTGGTGTTCTCGTGTTGACCCAGCACCTAAATGGGAAGTATTGTGTCTCTTCTCGCTCATCTGATGAGAGGCATACTACGGGATGGGCATGCTACGACACAGACCACAAGCGTCTAATGTAGCAGTTGTTTCATCGCTACGAAATAAAAACGGCGGTGAATCACTCATCTTTTCAAAAAAAAAGTACATATTATTATTTCGTAAACGAAAGTAAAGTACCTTTCAGGAATTTGGACATTGTACTTCTATGGGAACAATATTTTCATTACTTTCTTGTGATTTTACTCTTTTCCTTTTTGTAATATTT
This sequence comes from Diaphorina citri, assembly GCF_000475195.1. Taxonomy (NCBI): domain Eukaryota; kingdom Metazoa; phylum Arthropoda; class Insecta; order Hemiptera; family Psyllidae; genus Diaphorina; species Diaphorina citri. The sequence goes on from NW_007377665.1 coordinate 134,338, forward strand.
TCATTTCTGCTGGTTTTTTTTTATTTATTTATTTCTATGTAATGTACTGTTCTTTTTCGATAGAAATTCCTTATTGTAAAATTTTTAACCAGATTTATTTAGCCGGTTTTGAAATGGCTCGCGCGAAGATTAGCTTTTTTACCTTTGAAAATTGTACCTCGGAATCGCTTTACAATATTTGAAGGCACGTTTTTTCACATCCATGCTTTGACCGGAACGGAAAGGTTTGATTAGAAATTTCTGTCCTGGCCGAGATTCGAACTCAGCACACCCGGATTGAGAGTCATTGTCCTTACTCGACCACATAGGTGGGCGTGTTTGCTTGCTTTTGCTTTGAATTTTTTATCCTCATGAGTGATATGAAACTGATGATTTCCAGCGTGTCCATATGGACAGGGCTGGAAGAGGTGTTTTCTAGCTCTGCTGCAATGTGCTTTTGTGTCGACAAGACTGTAATGATTAGAGGTCGAAGTTATTTTGGCGCGTAGCTTCGAACTTTTCGAACGTTCGCGCGCTTCCCAACATGCTTTGATCCTTTTGGTTCGAAATATTTTTTGCTACTACTCGTGTTCCCAAAACTAGAAATCACCAAAGGCCACAAAAAAGTCCGACTTCGGAATTTTGGCTTTTGGGATTGTTCAGATAAAATTATTATTCTTGGGGGGGGAAAAAATGTTGTGTATGGAGTGCTTGTCAAAAGTGTTCTTCCCCCGATTGGTATACCTCGATAAATTTCACGACGATTTGGAATCGAAACACCAACCTTCAGGTCCGAAGTCCACCGCACTAACCACACCACTGAGGTTGGTGAATCATTCCAATTGAGATAGCAAAGCGGCGTTAGGTCAAACGGAACTTCAATGAATGAGCAACTTTTTAATGTAAATAAGCAGGTTAAGTTAACAATAAACATTTGATATATCATAAAATGCTCAGACTATTCTTATCTGTGTATTTCAGTAATTTCACGTCTACTTGGTGTCTCAAGCAGTGCGCAAACTTTATTTAGAAACACACTACTCTCACGTCACGTCACGTGATCTCATGGGGAGACAGAAAGATTCAAAGTTTTCCCATAATATCGTGGGTAATTTCGTTCAGGAAAGCTACACTACTATCAACGAAATAACCTGCAATATTATGGGTAAACTTTGAACTACATCTTTCTGATTCCCCATGAGCTCACGTGACGTAACGTGATAGTAGTGTGTTTCTACCTTTAGTATCGTCGCACATGGGAAGCGTAATGGAGGAGTTGATAAAAGGTCGATTCCCACGTAAAAAGTTGTGAAAAATCCAAATCTGAGGACAAAACTCCGAAAAAGTAACTTTAAAAGGTCGAAAATTCAATTTTTAATTGCCGTTCTAATGAAAAAGTTCAAAGAGTCGGATTTCGAACTTTAAAAGGTCGAAAATTCAATTTTTAATTGCCGTTCTAATGAAAAAGTTCAAAGAGTTGTGACGTCAGATTTCATAACTTTCAAAGGTCGAAAATTCAATTTTTAATTGCCGTTCTAATGAAAAAGTTCAAAGAGTTGTGACGTCAGATTTCACGTCCAAAATGCGCAGAAAAGCTTGCGCACAAACAAACGAAGCGGGAGTCATAAATTATGACGTCATCGCCTACGGGAGCGTATGCCGTGACGTCAAACTTCACGATTACATTCCCAGTAGTAAGTAAGGAGCAATCGAACGAACCATCTAGATTATCTAGAGCATCCCATGCTAACCCTATGATTGTTGATCTAATTGATCTCACCGATCCTGGCCGATAAATAGCAATGGAAGGCCGATCCTGGAAACAGATGAGACGTATGTAGACCTTTTGCCATGCTGAAGGTTCCAGGTTCGATTCCCACCATCGACAAAAATTTGTACTCCTTTTTCGATTGAAAGTATTTCAACGGGTTACTGTCTGGTGTTCTCGAGTTGACCCAGCACCTAAATGGGAATTATCATGTCTCTTCTTGCCCATCTGATGAGAGACATACCACGGGATGGGCATGCAGCATGCTACGACACAGAACACACACGTCTAATGTAGCAGTTGTCTCAGTGCTACGAAATAAAACGACGCGGCGGTGAAATACTTTTTTCTTGACTAGGTATTCTCGGGACTTACCTTCTGTTTTTTCGAGTGTTTGCCCCTTCTTTTTACTATTATAATATATCAAATCAAATCATGGTATCTTTGTGGTAAGGCAGAGAGCTTTCTCACAACTTTGTGGGTATCACAGTATTACAAGTCTTTCATTTACTCAATCATCTTATTTATTATCGCTCGTCTCTTCGACTTGTAATGCCGCCACTGGTCGCTACTCGATTAAAGTAGCTACTCATTTGTCCTCACGAGGCTGAGTGCACCCCGAACTCCAAGCACAGATCCGAAAAAAACCTCGGCACCGCCGGGAATCGAATCTGGACCTCCTGCGTGCAAGCCTAGCGTGATGCAAGCAAACAGTGATACCCACTCGGCCACGGAGGTTGCCTTTTACTATTATAATATAAACTTTAGTTGTTATAATACAGTGACTTAAGGCCTCTATCAGACAAAACTTACCTTGTTTCTAATCCGTCGCTCAGTCCTAGCATCCCTCCCGTCTTCGCCATGAAAAACGCCAAGCACAGAGCCGAAAAAAACCTCGGCACCGCCGGAATCGAACCCGGACCTCCTGCGTGCAAGCCTAGTGTGATACCCACTCGCCACTCGGCCACGGAGGTTGCCTTTTACTATTATAATATAAACTTTAGCTGTTATGATACAGTGACTTAAGGCCTCTATCAGACAAAACTTACCTTGTTTCTAATCCGTCGCTCAGTCCTAGCATCCCTCCCGTCTTCGCCATGACTATTCTTCTCCCCCGAGTCCAAAGAGTTTCTCCTCCCACTCTCGACATATTTCTCCGGTTGCTTCCCCTCTAGTGACTTTCTCCTCTGGAGAACATTGTGACTAAGTTCCAGCTCAAGGCTTCCTCGTTTTTTCTCCCCACTTGATGCTTTGACTACCTTATCTTTATCACTTACATTAGAATCTTTCTTCTCACTAGATTTAAGATCTTTATCATTAGATTTCAACTCTTTATCATTAGATTTCTTACATTAGAATCTTTCTTCTCACTAGATTTAAGATCTTTATCATTAGATTTCAACTCTTTATCATTAGATTTAAGTTCCTCGTTAGATTTGCCCTCTGGTTTACTACTGCCCTTGGGATCTGCCTTTTTATCACTGAATTTATTCGATTTGTCAACCTTGCTGTTTTTTTACATTAGAATCTTTCTTCTCACTAGATTTAAGATCTTTATCATTAGATTTTAAATCTTTATCATTAGATTTTAAATATTTATCATTAGATTTAAGTTCGTCGTTAGATTTGCCCTCTGGTTTACTACTGCCCTTGGGATCTGCCTTTTTATCACTGAATTTATTCGATTTGTCAACCTTGCTGTTTTTATCTTTGAAAATTGTACCTCGGAATCGCTTAACAATATTTGAAGGCACGTTTTTTCACATCCATGCTGTTCCGGGAACGGAAAGGTTTGATTAGAAATTTCTGTCCTGGCCGAGATTCGAACTCAGCACACCCGGATTGAGAGTCATTGTCCTTCCTCGACCACATAGGTGGGCGTGTTTGCTTGTTTTTGCTTTGAATTTTTTATCCTCATGAGTGATTTGAAACTGATGATTTAACCCATCATATCCCCAGGTGTCCATATGGACACGCTGGAAGAGGTGTTTTCTAGCTCTGCTGCAATGTGCTTTTGTGTCGACAAGACCGTAATGATTAGAGGTCGAAGTTATTTTGGCGCGTAGCTTCGAACTTTTCGAACGTTCGCGCGCTTCCCAACATGCTTTGATCCTTTTGGCGCGTCTGGGTTTCTAGAAATACAGAGCTTAGATTTAGCAATGCAGATTCACAGAATGAGGTCGGTTTAATCTGCAGTTTCAGTTAGTACAAACTTGAATTTCAAATTCTTTGTGCTAAAGCAGAGCTTTTTCACAACTTTTGTGGACATCACAGCATTATTAAGTGCCTCCTTGGCAATCAATTTCCACAATTAATCTTTTCACACTGGTAATGTAGCTACTAGATTGAAGTAGCTACTCATTTGTCATCACGAGGCTGAGTGTACCCCGAAATCCAAGCATAGAGCCGAAAAACTTCAATCCCCTTGCCGGCTTTCAAGTCTTTGGCGTCCTGAGATTTCCAGGGTTTCTCGTTTGGGTGTCCTGCAGGTGGTTTGGGTGGAGGTGCCTTTGATTTTGAAGCGTCTGGGTTTCTAGAAATAAAAAGCTTAGATTTATTTAACAATGCAGATTCACAGAATGAGGTCAGTTTAATCTGCAGTTTCAGTTAGTACAAACTTGAATTTCAAATTCTTTGTGGTAAAGCAGAGCTTTTTCACAACTTTTGTGGGCATCACAGCATTATTAAGTGCCTCCTTAGTAATCAATTTCCACATTTCAATAATCTTTTCACACTGGTAATGTCGCTACTAGATTGAAGTAGCTACTCATTTGTCATCACGAGGCTGAGTGTACCCCGAAATCCAAGCATAGAGCCGAAAAACTTCAATCCCGCCGGGAATTGAACCCGGGACCAAGTGACACCCAGACGGAGTGTGCAGATTTTTATCTAAGTTAAGTACTCACTTTCCAGGAATATCCTTGTCTCTAACGGGTTTACTCCGATCATCTGATTTTCTCCTTGAGAAGGCATCTCTTTTGTTTCCATATGGACCTCCACCATATACCTGGAAATACAAACACCATAATTTAAAGGTGGAAACACACTACCATCACGTCACGTCACGTCACGTGAAGTCATGGCGAGTCAGAAAGATGTAGTTCAAAGTTTTCCAATAATATTGTAGGTTGTTTCGTACTACATATACGAGTACTTATTCTTAGACCTAATGTTAAAGAAATAATAATATAATAATAATAGACTCTTGAGTGGAAGATAACCACCAGGTGAGGTTAACGCCGGAGGCGTTTTCTACCACCTAACCCTCAGAGCTCCATTACTATGTGGTCAAAATCTCAAATAAATGAGGATAAAATTCCATGCCTCGGCTGGGATCGAACCCACGCCCTCCTGTTTACCAGGCGAGCGTCTTGACCACTACGCTACCGAGGCAAGTGATCGCTTGACCACTACGCTACTGAAGGAAAGAAAGAAGAAGAAAAAAAATCGTGATCATATTATAATCACATTTATTTGTTTTCTTTCTGAGAAGTACAATATCTCTGAGGTAACTTGAGAAGAATTTAGATTATTCATAGTTTATGATGCTAAGTGTACAATACACATAGTCGTGTTTCAATGTAGTTTGGAGAAAATTGCATTTTCGACACGCCTAATCAACAATAACCTGTGATAAAGAGCTAGCCTCACCTTTTGATAAGACAAAAATAGAAAGTGATGAAACTTAGTTTGTTTGATTTATTTCTAACCTTTATGTGGGTAGAGCGTAGATAATTATTTATTGATGTCCAAGAAGACGTACAATCTACAATGTATGGTTTACATTTAAATGTATAATTATCATGCGCGTTTTCTGAATTGTTAATTTAAGGCTGTATACTCTGTATAATGTATACTTCGGTTCAAAAATCATTTTTCAAACAAATATAAAATCACGAAAATTTCAAATACATGAACCTCCAATCATGGACATGACATGTATGAAAATAAAATTAGACCTCCAATCATCAAAAAATGCAATGTATTCAACAGCAGGCATGGAAATTCATAGACTGCCGATTTATCAGACAAATCTACCAACATCAGGACTCCCATTGCTTCATTGGGATAAAGCATCCAAGTTTAAAGGGGACAAAACCCTTTGTTAGTAATATCGGACGGATTTTTTAGCGCGATAAACCGACGAATAATTTTTCTTCTGTTTTCCTGCCGTTCCTTCAGATGGCTTTCTAAAATCATTCTGTAGGGGGGCCGTCGCTTGAATGGCCTCCTTCTCAATTTCGGACACACTCTTGAATTTTTCACCAAGTTTGTTCGAGTTGGTGTAAGTGCGTGTCTTGAAGACATGGGACCCATTTTCAGAACGGGTCCCGTGATCGGCACCGTTTTCGACTTGGGGTCCATTTCCGGCGCCTTTGGACAGGCCGAGTGCCATTTTAAGTTTGGTTGTGGGATCATCAGAATCGGATGGGTTCGGTTTGAGAAGTGAGGAGGAGGGCTGGAAAAGGAAAACAAGAGAGTAGATTGGGGAGGGAAGAGGATATAGGAAGGAAAGCAGAGGAAGAAAGGGAAATATGAAGAAACGGAAATAGGTATTTCAATGAATTATTAAGGAAAAATGCCTTGATAGTCCATTCCAGCCCCACACAGGCGAGTTGAGAGGGGTAATAGAGGGTAAAAACCTGTCACTAGAAAGATGGTCTCTAGACATGTTTAACTGACTTGTCCTGAACCGCAGTCAACCATCTTGAGGACTTGGGCTTATCCTTTAAAAGCAGAGAGAAACCTTTGAAGAACTACCAGCTAGCTAGGCTGGTTAGGGTTAGCTGTTCTCCTCCCTGTTTATAGTCCCACAGCTGGACATTAGTGTACTGTCTGTTTAACGTCCCCTTGCCAGGGTAGTTTTTTTTTGTTTTGTTTTTTTTTGTAACCCATTCACTTCTAGTCTCTTCTTATTACACATTTCTAGTTCACATAAACCAGGGTACTTACGATATACCGAGACGGTATTTTCATATCTTCATTTGAAAAAAAAAAAAAAAAACAAACAAACAAACAAACAAACAAAAAAGGTACTTACGATATTGCTATGCTGTGCTTCCTGCTCTTGCTTTCTCGCCTGTGCTCTTCTAAGATTCTGCTGCTCTTCTCTCATCTTCTTCCTCTCCGCCTCCTTCCTTTTCCTTTCCTCACGTTTGTCCTCGCGAGATTTGGCCTTCTCCGCGTTCTTGTTTCGTAAGTATTGCAACAGAGGCGTGTCCGTGATTTTGTTCTTTGCTTCGTCTGAAAGTGAAAAGCAAGTTGGTTTCAGGAGTTTTCCGTCACAGCATATCTGCAATTCTGTAGCCTATTCCACAAATGGAACAATAAAAGTTGCAACTGTAAAAGAGAAGAAGATAGAAGAGGAGACAAGGGTAAAGGTGATAATAACAATAATTTACGGGTACGGTACTTTTGGTTACGAGATGGCTGCCCCATACTAGTGATTTTCATTAGTTCAATTCTTTTGTGGAACTGGCTATTGCTTTTTATGTTGTGAATTTCACCCACCAAAATCCAACAGGACGCAATTGCCTAGATGGTCTCCTCGAAATTATGGGCGGATTTTTTTTAGTATATTATTGGGAGGACCCTAAATGCCTTTGGGGGGAACCTAAGTACCCAGGCCCTTCTGGGGGTGGGGAATATACAACAGTGAATATTAACAAGTGGTTGGTTATCTTCTCAAAACCTCCAGATTCACTGATCCAGGCTATACTTACTATCTGTGTTGGTTTCAAAATAATGCTGTTTGAAAGACCGAGATCCTGCCTTCTCCCGTTCTTCAACTAAGTACCCCAGAGGTATTTAGGTTGGGGGATATAGAACAGTGAATATTAACAAGTGGTTATCTTCTCAAAACCTCCAGATCCACTGATCCAGGCTATACTTACTAAAAAAAAAAGTAATTTTAATTGTGTTAAACATAAATGCTCGACACAAATATTGTTCCCCGCTAAATGCACTATGCTAAATTTTTTGACTTGACTTGGACTCGAACCACCAACCTCCAGATCCAAAGTCCACCACACTAACCACTGAGGTTGGTTGGCTATACTTACTATCTGTGTTGGTTTCAAAATAATGCTGTTTGAAAGACCGAGATCCTGCCTTCTCCCGTTCTTCAAGTAGATTCTCTTTGAACTCAATAAAGTAAGGATCAGATTCTATGGTGCCACATTTGGTGTTTTTCTTCTTGCTAGAATTGGTTTTGGGCTTGGCAATTCTCTGGAATGGGGCAAACTCCACTACAGCTTGATACTCGTGACCTGCGGAAAGTAAATGGGTATGATATGAGACCTATGAGTTTATGAGAAACCTCCCATACTTTTTCCTCTTCTTCTTCATCTCAAAAAAGTCTTGAGGTCACTTTACTATGACTTTTTATGACTTTTAACTCTTACTATGACTTTTAACAGACCTCTCTTTTTTTCTCTCCTCCTCTTCCTCCTCCTCCTCTTTTGTTGGCACTAATACCTCCTACATACTTGTTCTTTTTCAGCCTTCTGCTCCTTCCTCCTCCTTCATCAATCACCTTCTCTAGTCTCTACCCTCATAAATAAAAGTAACTTTGTTGTCCAGGCTAGGCTAATTACCTTTGTTGTCTAGAAAAACATAGCCATCAAATTTCTGTGTAAAGATTAGCAAATCTTCAATGTCCAGAAAGTTAATGTACACTCGGGAGGTACAATGGGGCATGAGAGTTTTGTCAGGAGCTCCGTAACAAATGTAGTCGTGTGGTGGAACATCCACCTGTTCCAGAAATGATTCCAAGGTCATTGTTGGTGGAAGATGTCTTACAACCACCTGAAATGGGAGATACAAGGAAGCATGAATAAAACAATGAAATAGGAATACACTATTGTTTATACTGTTTTTAGTTCAAATGGAACTGAAAATTATTATATGTTTAGATAGGTATTTTCAGGGTATGTTTTTTGATGCCAGGAGTGGTACCTATTTGGGTATTAAAATTTAACACTCTGTCCTTAGCAGAATAACTTCACCTCTGTACAGTTCATCGTTCGCGAATATCGATCTCGATTTCTACCATCGGCGTTGGTTCTCTCTTTTCTATTCTTACTTTCCGTGTTATTAGGAGTATTATTGGCTTTCTTTTCTTCCTTATATCTATTTCTCTTTTCAGGCTGACCGCTGTTACTGCCTTGTCTGTTATATCGATTGTTGGCTTTCGGAGTGGGGGCTACTCTCATTTCAATGATGGCAGGATCTTTGAATGGTGCTGCTACTGGTGGAGTTTCGTCCTTCTTGCCGGCTTTTCAAATAGGTCCCACTAATTATTCATTTTGAAATTCAGTCCTAAAAATAAAATTTTGAAATATCCATTTTGAGCTCCTACCTATTTGGGTATTAAAATTTAACACTCTGTCCTTAGCAGAATAACTTCACCTCTGTACAGTTCATCAACTTACCTTGGTGGGTTGTTTGTCTTCTTTAAATTTCTTCCTCTCTATCTTGCCTCCTTTTTCTCCTTCTAAATTTGTCATGGTGTAAAATCAGACTGTCTGAAAAGTCAAACATAAATTAGGTAAGTTGGTAATTCATTATCACTATTTACTTACTATAGAGGTATAAATGGTAATTTAGATCTTGAATTTGCAAATTTCTAACAAAGGATAAACTATCACCCAATAAGCTGGAATTCCAGAATCTTTAATATGCTAGTAACAATGCTGCAGGCATTTGTCTGAACTTTTGTAAAAGGTTCTTTTGTTGACTGGGTCAGGGTCTACCCAATTTAAGCACAAATCTTGAACCAAGATTTCATTGATACCAAAGTAACAGGGAAAAGCTACATCTAGGTTATTACATAGGATCTTACCTCTGTATCCTTTTGATTGATTTTACAACTCCTTAGCTTAGAAGCCGGAAAATCCAGGAAAAACTGATAAAAAGTCGGAAAAACTTGAAAAGTTCAAAAGAAAATCTTGTCACTTGTGATAAAAAAAAAGTAAACAAAACAAAGTAACGAAAAATTTGAAGGCGCTACATCATCCGAGCATTGCGTGCAGCATTCGGGAAGACATTATAATTTGAAGGCGTTTCATGTAGATACGTTTGGACATGGTTGAGTAGGTGTAGATTGCTCAACTCAATAAAAGTAGAATTTTTTACTGACCTACCTATTTTACAATTTACATCTACTAAATAGGTACCTACTTCTAGGTAATCTAGGTACATGAAGGTGTAGTTAGGTACATAAAAGGTACTTTATCCATAGGTTTACCTTTGCCTACCTAATTTCTAATTTATCACACTCAAATAAGTAGGTACTGAAAAGAATTTGTTGCAATTTGAAATGGAGTGGACTCAACTAGGTAGGCAGGTAATAAGTAGGTAAAGGTAGGGACGAGCCTATTACCTTCCAATTCTTGTCAAAGTGTATCCTTGAAGACAAACAAACAACCCTGTAATTTCTCTTGCTGCTCTGTCCTGTTTTCCACTCAAATTGATTTGATAGACCATAATGGTTGGAATGCATCAGTCGTCTTCTATTCAATCTTGTCAGTCTTGTCACTTGTGATAAAAAAAAAAGTAAACAAAACAAAGTAACGAAAAATTTGAAGGCGCTACATCATCTGAGCATTGCGTGCAGCATTCGGGAAGACATTATAATTTGAAGGCGTTTCATGTAGATACTTTTCGACGTGGTTGAGTACCTACATAGGTGTAGATTGCTCAACTCAATAGAAGTAGAATTTTTTACTGACCTACCTATTTTACAATTTTATTTACATCTAGGTACTAAATAGGTACCTACTTCTAGGTAATCTAGGTACATGAAGGTGTAGTTAGGTACATAAAAGGTACTTTATCCATAGGTTTACCTTCAGACTCCTACTTTTCACAGGTAAAATTTACCAGTACCATCAAAATTCGCAATTTAAAATAAATTAAACCAGTACAAAAATAAAGTGTCAATCTGTCAATCGATAAAATTGATTGCCTTCAACGGAACGTCGCGTCGATATTTTACCTGGGCCGGGCCAGGTTAACTCACCCCTTTAACGATAGCCGTTACTTTTTGATTTCGAACGGACTAGGTACCTACGGTTGTGAATACGACGGATACCTACATTATCTACATCTACATGATTATCTACCTATTTTTTCAAACGTCCATTCGACTCAAAATTGATTAATAATTTTAATACGTTATGGTTGTTAATTATAGGTAGTACCTACTTCTTCTAAATAGCATTTACCTATCAGCAGTAGGTTGAGATACGTACTGAAATATGGCAAATCCAGATCCAGTTAAATTTATCGGTAAGAATAAAATTGTTTTCAGTCCCTGATGGGTACCTAGGTACTAAACTATAGTTTAGTACCTAGGTACCCTAAACTATAGTTTAGTACCTAACAGAAACTATAGTAGGTATGTACTGTACTTATAACAGAAACTATAGTATGTACTTATAAGTACATACCTACTATAGTTTCTGTTTCACGAACAAATCGAACGATTTCGCTAATGTTTTTCTAATAACTTGATTCGCCTAATCTCGCGCTAAAATTTGAACTTGCTAGCGCTCGCGAAGTTAGCGCGGTACACTAACCTGCCTAACTCCTTGTCAGCCTGTCCCACGTGAGCAGTAAAGCAGCACGCAGACTGATCATACACTTCCAACACTTCAGACAGATTTTGTATTTTGCTTCCTATGTTAAGTAATGGTAGTCCGCACACCTATCCGATGATGATGCTAGTATGTGTTCTTTGGAGCTGGATGCTGAAATATATCTCAGTCAACAAGTCTCCTCAGAGACACATCAAACCAAAGACAAGCCCGCTCAGTTCAATAGTCAACAATTCAAAGAAATTCAATTCGAGAGTCCTGAAGATGAGGACAAAGGAGATAAACCGAAATCAACTGCTTTATAGAGTAATATAGCAACTGGGAATACCAATACCTATTCGAGTTCCCTGAGGATCACTCATGTTAAGCAAGGTTGACCGTGGTTGGTGTCTGGATGGGTGACCATCTGGACAATCCATGCTGCTCACTTTTCTCGGCCCACCTAAATGGGGAGTATTGTGTCCAATCGCCAATCCGATAAGGGACATACTACAGAATGAGCATGCTACGTACGACACAGACCACAAGCGTCTAATGTAATAGTTGTTTCATTGCTACGAAATAAACAAGGCGTCCAAGGCGAAGTGTATAAATGTATGGACATCTTTTTTTTTAGAAATTTACGGGATACCTAATCTCATTTTAAGACATAGGTAATGGAGCTCTAAGGGTTAGGTGGTGGGGGACGGTACGAAATATCTGTTTACTTATTATTATTTATTTATTTTCAAGTCCCAACACTAAAAACTTGGACAGTAGTATAATGACGTCAAACCCTTATTTTCCTCATAACAGGATCATTGGAGCACAGATTATTCGAAGATGACAGACTCATGGAGGCTCACATCAAGTCATGTCTCACCCTCGACCCCATTATCTGGGGTATCTACTTCAACCTAGATACATCACTACAGCTACCCTCCCTCACTCGATTACTCCATAGCACGTACAGTAAGGTCAAGGGGATGTATGGATATATCAAGGATGAGAACATGCTATGGGGAAGAACATATGAGAAGTTAAACATTGACCATGTGTGTGGCAAAGTGGACCCGTGAGTATTTTCCCCCCCAAGTGGCTTAGTGAGTCGGTGGGGTACTCTTCCTTCTGGGTTTCCTACAAGCTAACCCATCCTTTTTAGGGCTATTTGCCCCCCCCCTCCACCTAAGACTCACAATGGGCTTTTTATGTTACTCAAATCCTTGAAAAAAAAAAGATGACGTTCAATACCGCGCAGTCCAGTAGCAATGAAACAACTGCTACATTTCCTCATAACAGTATTGTATGTTTGATCAAGCCCTCCAGGGCTGCATGAATGATCGTTTGGAGGGTTGCTGTGAAGCCTGGCTTTCTGCTGACTGCGTGGTAGTAAAAAGTAAAAGGATTCCGAGCTACCATACTTGTGATCTGTACCCTTTAATTAATTCAATTCAAATTATTTATTTCCAGATTATTCATCAAAAAGTTCGCCCCACTCAAAAATATGATGGTCCAAGTATCAAAGAGACAAATTAAGAAGCACAAACAACGAATCAATGTTGAAATGACAAAGGATCAAGATTCCAATGATCCGTATGTGTTCAAACCAGATGAACAGTCACCTCTTCCATGGATACCTAAACCTACGTTCAAATGTTTGCAAACCAATAAAAATGTTTTCCATCCTGATTTCGAAAAATCTCTCACACATCGACGTCCCCCTAAATCTCTTTATGATAGAAACAGGTCTTGCCTCTCAACACTGAAATGGTCTGATGATCTCGAAGCAACACTTGCCAAGCTTAAGGCAACACAGATATCTAGCCCTACCGGCATAGGTAGTACCACTCCACACAATACAACTATCAGGAGTAAGAAAAATAGCAATACAATTCCCAGCACTATTCAACTAACAACTCGCAAACAAAAGCTTTCAAATCAATATGAGCAAGAAGTACAGGAAGATGCTAAACTCAAGAAAATACGCAAAACTACGAACAGTACCACTCCACACAATACAACAATCAGGAGTAAGAACAATAGCAATACAATTCCCAGCACTATTCAAATAACAACTCGCAAACAAAAGCTTTCAAATCAATATGAGCAAGAAGTACAGGAAGATGCTAAACTCAAGAAAATACGCAAAACTACGAAGAAATCTCTAGCGGACACGATTAAAAAAATGCGACATGACTTGGAAAAAAACAAGACCAGCCACAAACAAGAAATCACTCCAGATACACTCAATAATCCAATTGTGAAAACTATGACCCTAGAACTTGTAGATGAAAACAATAACGCTTGTTACAATACAGAAGACTATCTAGAGGATATAGAATTCAACACAGGCGAATCAAAAGAAAAGACAAAAACCAAGAAGAAAAGTTGTGAAAACTATGGCCATAGAACTTGTAGATGAAAACAACAACGCTTGTTACAATACAGAAGACTATCTAGAGGATATAGAATTCAACACAGGCGAATCAAAAGAAAAGACAAAAACCAAGAAGAAAAAGTTGTTCTCCCAAAACAGCGATTACGATTATTCACCTTCTCAAATACATAGACGTTGTAGGTCTACAGAGAAATCAAGAAACAAATCTACCAAGGAAACTATTGACGAACAAAGAAATGAGTTAGAGGTTTCTAAAGGTGAATTTCGAAATGAAAGAAATATAAATTTAACTCTTCAAGAGAAGAGCCATATTCAAGAGTTGCTTAAGAAATCAAAAACAACTCAAGACAAACACCACAGTAAACAATCAAATGCCAAGAAAGATAAACTTGAAGATTACATCAAAACAAACAGTGGATTGAATATAAAATCAGAAGTTCCAGCACAAGAGAAAAATCCAAGTCTAAAGAAACTTCTTAAAGAAATGGAAGACAATGCATCTAGCATGGATTATAAATACATCACTGCCAAACAAGCTGGTGTGGATTTAGAAACAATGACCAATACGGAGTTGCTTAAGAAATCAAAAACAACTCAAGATAAACACCACAGTAAACAATCAAATGCCAAGAAAGATAAACTTGATGATTACATCAAAACAAAGAGTGGAGTGAATATAAAATCAGAAGTTCCAGCACAAGAGAAAAATCCAAGTCTAAAGAAACATGAAGAAATGGAAGACAATGCATCTAGCATGGATTATAAATACATCACTGCCAAACAAGCTGGTGTGGATTTAGAAACAATGACCAATATAATAGTATATCTTGTGATGTGTCTATTTTCTTGATTACAATTCTTGGATGTATTCCGTTTGAATACTGGTCCATCTGTGTATTTTTGAATGACAAACCACACTTTTTTCTCTTCTATTTTTTCTCTGTATTTTTCAATTTCTAAGTTGGACTTCTATCTCCATATTTTTCAGTTACTTCTCTAAATCTGACCAATACACGAGATGTAAATGAAATGAACGCAGAACTCGTGGAACAGATAACAAAGGAAGCAGTGAATGTTGAAGAAGATATTTTACCAGAAGATACAACTACCCAGCAGCATCAACATGTAGAACAAACCTATATTATTCTAGGTGACATCATCAACACAGACCATACTCTTGAAGGTAATCCAAAAGAACCCGTTCCTAAGACACTAATGTTAGATGAAACCGAAAGAGACATGGACACAGTTGAAAACGAATCACACAAGAAAATTGATGAAAGTGAATTAGACGAGGAAATTGATGAAAATGATTCAGACAAGGAAATTGATAAAAATGATTCAATGAATTAGACAAGGAAATTGATGAAAATGATTTAGACAAGGACATTGATGAAAATGATTCAGACAAGGAAATTGATGAAAACAAATTACAAGAGGAAATTGATAATGATGATTCAGACAAAAAAATTGATGAAAACGAATTACAAGAGGAAATTGATGAAAATGATTCAGACAAGGATATTGATAAAAATGATTCAGACAAGAAAATTCATGAAAACGA
Source organism: Diaphorina citri (assembly GCF_000475195.1). Classification (NCBI taxonomy): domain Eukaryota; kingdom Metazoa; phylum Arthropoda; class Insecta; order Hemiptera; family Psyllidae; genus Diaphorina; species Diaphorina citri. The sequence continues at coordinate 149,625 of NW_007377665.1, forward strand.
ATTACAAGAGGAAATTGATGAAAATGATTCAGACAAGGAAATTGATAAAAATGATTCAGACGAGGAAATTGATGAAAATGATTCAAACAAGGAAATTGATGAAAACGAATCACACAAGAAAACTGATGAAAAAGAATTACAAGAGGAAATTGATGAAAATGATTCAGACAAGGAAATTGATGAAAACGAATTACAAGAGGAAATTGATAAAAATGGATTAGACAAAGAAATCGATGAAAACGAATCTGGCTATTACGTAGTGATGTCAAAATATTTACGAAATGCAAAGTGTGAAGTTGATTTCAGGAACAGATCACTAGTCCAGTCTGTTCTATAGTCTACATTTAGGCACAGTTAAGAAACGAGAGTTAGAAGGAGCATAAGGGACAGCAGGAAGAAAAGGAAGAGAGGGAGGGAGACGATTAGAAGTAGGAAAAGGAGGAGAAGAATCAGGAGGGGGGTTTTCAGTTTAAAATTCTTCGCGCAAAATCAGTGTTGAGCAGAAGCAGGAGAAGTGAATGCTATTTGTTGTTCTTAGCGAGGTTGTGTGAGGCCCAATTGAGAGAGGTTTTCCATGAGTTGGCCAGAGCTTCACCAAACTTGGAGCGGAAGTGTTTGATAGCATCCTCTTCTGTGAGGTCTAGCACCTGCAAAATAGAATTTACTTGATTAGTCATAGTAAATATGTGTAATACTAAATGACTATCCATTGATTTTAAAGTGATCAAAAATTCATTTGTTCATAAAAAAAAAGTATATAGGTACTCGGTAAAAAAAAGTATTTATCCTAAACAGATAAGGTTCGTTCTCGGAACGGCTGGCTTTCTCCTATCTTTTCTCTCTTTGCTTTCGTATCTTATCTCAAAGCACCAAACTTTTCAAATGGGTCTCTTGACAAATCTTTTAGAAAAACCTTTTCTTCTTTAAGTGTTGCTGAACGTACCAGTGTTTCTCTCAGATAGTTGACGTCTTTCTCGGAGCTGAGCTCTGGCAACCCTGTAGATATCATCATGGCGAACAAGGACAGAATGAGAGATCCGTGCTCACGGAGAATCTTGAAGGCGCGTTCACACTGCGTCTGAAATAGTAATCATAGATCTGCTTATTTATACCGCTCCCCTTACTATCAGAGTTGAAACGAGGTTCAAGTTAGATGGAGCAATCTGATTGGTTCATTTCAAACTTTACACTGCCAGCCTAGTTAGCTTAGTTGGTGGTGCGTCTTCCTTGTAAGCGCTAGGCCGCGGGTTCGATTCCCGCCCGGGGTGGATTTTATCCTGATGGGATAATGTTCGTTCTCGGAACGGCTGGCTTTCTCCTATCCTGTCTTCCTTCTCTCTTCGATTTCGGGACGATAAGACCATAGCAGTTACAGTTCCCCCTGTCAAACCTCAGTCAACAAGTCTCCTCAGAGACACATCAAACCAAAGACAAGCCCGCTCAGTTCAATAGTCAACAATTCAAAGAAATTCAATTCGAGAGTCCTGAAGATGAGGACAAAGGAGATAAACCGAAATCAACCAAACCGCCACCATTTGCAGAACTTCTGAGTATGATAAACGACATGCAGGCAGAAACTCAAACATCCTCCGATATACCTGAACCAAGTGATGGTAAAACTGCAAAGGAGAAGATTTCAAACCTTTTGAATCAAGTAGAACTCAGCCACTCCTCATCTGCAAGTAGTAACAATGAGGTTCTTAAATATACTTTAAATGACGATTATTTGGAACACTCCAGCTCTGATATTGATACAAGAGGTATCATTATTCCACACCAATCACTACTAGATAGTACTAACAGTACTACTGATACTGTCTCTATACAAGCCCCTAGCACACGACTAAGAATAATTCGACATACAGACGAGAGCGACACGAACTCTCGAACGCAAGGTTTTAATTCACAAAAGAAATCTCAACCGAGAAGACAGAATCAAAATCCCAGCAAACAATCAAAGAAAGTTGTTGGAGGAAATTGGTCTCAGACTGTGGATGATATATTGGGTGATGTAAAGAAGTGAATCATCAAGTCATGGTTAGTTTAAATTAATTTTTTTCTTCTTTTTTTTTTTCAATTTAATTGGGAAATCTTTAAAAATATATAGATTTGTTTAGGTACTTCACCCCCTTTCTACCCATAAAATGATTCTAATGACCCCGAAGAAAAGTTAATTTATTTTGTTTTATTTAAATTCTCTGTTGAATAAAAATATCACAATAATGTACATTTTAAAATCATAAGGCGGGATTATTGCCAAAGGCTACCTCTAACATCCAATCAACCTAAAACCTTTTGTATATGATCATGAATTTCGTAATTTATCAACTTTTAATTTTACATATTTTTTTGTTTATTTTTAATAAATTACATAACTAATTTGATTCTTTGTTTTGAGGTAATTTTCAAACGCCCATTTTGTGGCATCAACTTTCAAATACCCAATATCATGTTACACAATACAACAGTAAGACTTTGTACAAGAACACAGGTTGTGTTATTATCAAACAGTTTTATTTGTTTTACAAATCAATAATAACACGTTATAATATAATAATTATTGCAATTAGCATTAAAAGAGCTTAGGCCCGATGAAATCTGAGGCCTATTCCACAAAGAACTTTTTGAACTTAGGGGATTACGGGAATTTTCAATTTTAATTTTATACGCATCCTCACTTCACTCCTCGCGTTGCAGAATGGCATTTCTTCCTATCGGAGCATTGGAAAGTTATTTGTGGAATGGACCTCTATGATTAGCATTAAAAGAGCTTAGGCCCGATTAAATCTGAGGCCTATTCCACAAAGAACTTTTTGAACTTACGGGATTACGGGAATTTTCAATTTTAATATTTTACGCATCCTCACTTCACTCCTCGCGTTGCAGAATGGCATTTCTTCCTATCGGAGCATTGGAAAGTTATTTGTGGAATGGACCTCTATTTGATATTTCCAGCGAAACAAAAATCGAATTACTTGAATAATAAAACTTCAAAAAACGAAAAGCATCCTTGAAAACTATGGACACTCTCTGTACTCAAACAGAAAGTCAAGGTGAAATGAAAGTCTTTTCTCTCATTTTACACTTGAAAAACCCTGAAACTCGAATTTCTCAAGGAAAACGTACAGTTTTAATTAAAGGTCAAAATGCACAAGAGGAGGTATAAAAAAGGACCATTTTCCACACTGTTTTCTATCGAAAAATGGTCCTTCTTTCATAGACTTCTCACATGGATTTTATTTAACATGAAATATCTTCAAGTAACAAAGGAGTTTATTAGGGTTCACAATCTTTCGAAGTTTTGTAAAAACAAAATTCGTCCGCTTAAACAGTCTCTATTTAACTTATACATTTTTTTTTTTTTTTTTTTTTTTTTTTTTTCAAAAACCTTTTACTTTTTTTTTTTTTTTTTTTTTTTCACAAAAACAAAACGAATCATTACTTTATATCTGAAAGCAAAGGTACAATATTATTTACACAAAAACTAAATCGGGCGTAACTTTCGTAACCCATCTAAAGTGAACTTTAGTCAAGAACTTGACAATTTCCGCACCGTTCATCATCACAAGAAAGAAGACACATTTCAAATTTTTGCCGCTCAAAATCGCCAGCAACTTTGAGCAAAAACACAGAAATACAGCATTGGTTTTGTTGGGCCTGCCCTACAAAACTTTCTTCATACATAAAATATAAAATACACTCTCACACCCAACCGACTTGTTGAATGACCGGGACAATTTAAAATGAGTTCAAGTGATTTCCGATTGGCTAAAATTCTACATTTTGATTCGAAGTTCAAAATGGACAAACCAGATAATCCAATCGGTTTAACTTAAACTACATATATCTATACATGACGTCATCCCGGTCATAAACAATATTTATTTAAACCAAAGCGTTTAGAAAATGTGCACCTCGAACACACAATACGAGATAAACATAATTTAAACCCATTATGTTTAAACTATGATTAAAAATAATATTAGGAGAGTTACCAAAGGAATTCAGCTGATAGGCAATCCCACACAATCTTGGAAGACAATTTGAATCGACCTGATTGAAAACCAGAACTATGACAGTTATGATGAAGAATTTATATAATCGTATGCGCTTTTCTAACAGAACCAGAGTATCACAGAGAAGACTGCCAGGGAAAACTCATCTCCTCCTAAACAAACACGAGACAGGACTGCCTTGGTTTGCCATTCAGGTAACTCTCACTATCTAGGGACTATTCCTCAACTCCACACTTCACATTTCGTACTTCACGAAAGCTATTTACAAGAAAAAACATTGAACAACATGATTTTTTTTTTTTTTTTTTTTATTTCCAGCTATAAAATAGGTAATTTAACTTGATAAAAAAAATATTGCATGATTGGCTATTACGTAGTGATGTCAAAATATTTACGAAATGCAAAGTGTGAAGTTGGTTTCAGGAACAGATCACTAGTCCAGTCTGTTCTATAGTCTACATTTAGGCACAGTTAAGAAACGAGAGTTAGAAGGAGCATAAGGGACAGCAGGAAGAAAAGGAAGAGAGGGAGGGAGACGATTAGAAGTAGGAAAAGGAGGAGAAGAATCAGGAGGGGGGTTTTCAGTTTAAAATTCTTCGCGCAAAATCAGTGTTGAGCAGAAGCAGGAGAAGTGAATGCTATTTGTTGTTCTTAGCGAGGTTGTGTGAGGCCCAATTGAGAGAGGTTTTCCATGAGTTGGCCAGAGCTTCACCAAACTTGGAGCGGAAGTGTTTGATAGCATCCTCTTCTGTGAGGTCTAGCACCTGCAAAATAGAATTTACTTGATTAGTCATAGTAAATATGTGTAATACTAAATGACTATCCATTGATTTTAAAGTGATCAAAAATTCATTTGTTCATAAAAAAAAAGTATATAGGTACTCGGTAAAAAAAAGTATTTATCCTAAACAGATAAGGTTCGTTCTCGGAACGGCTGGCTTTCTCCTATCTTTTCTCTCTTTGCTTTCGTATCTTATCTCAAAGCACCAAACTTTTCAAATGGGTCTCTTGACAAATCTTTTAGAAAAACCTTTTCTTCTTTAAGTGTTGCTGAACGTACCAGTGTTTCTCTCAGATAGTTGACGTCTTTCTCGGAGCTGAGCTCTGGCAACCCTGTAGATATCATCATGGCGAACAAGGACAGAATGAGAGATCCGTGCTCACGGAGAATCTTGAAGGCGCGTTCACACTGCGTCTGAAATAGTAATCATAGATCTGCTTATTTATACCGCTCCCCTTACTATCAGAGTTGAAACGAGGTTCAAGTTAGATGGAGCAATCTGATTGGTTCATTTCAAACTTTACACTGCCAGCCTAGTTAGCTTAGTTGGTGGTGCGTCTTCCTTGTAAGCGCTAGGCCGCGGGTTCGATTCCCGCCCGGGGTGGATTTTATCCTGATGGGATAATGTTCGTTCTCGGAACGGCTGGCTTTCTCCTATCCTGTCTTCCTTCTCTCTTCGATTTCGGGACGATAAGACCATAGCAGTTACAGTTCCCCCTGTCAAAC
>NW_007377665.1:155605-203426 GCF_000475195.1 Diaphorina citri
AAATTGATGAAAATGATTCAGACAAGGAAATTGATGAAAACGAAATACAAGAGGAAATTGATAAAAATGATTCAGACAAGAAAACTGATGAAAACGAATTACAAGAGGATATTGGTGAAAATGATTCAGACAAGGAAATTGATAAAAATAATTTAGACAAGAAAATTGATGAAAATGATTCAGACAAGGAAATTGATGAAAACGAAATACAAGAGGAAATTGATAAAAATGATTCAGACAAGAAAACTGATGAAAACGAATTACAAGAGGATATTGGTGAAAATGATTCAGACAAGGAAATTGATAAAAATAATTTAGACAAGAAAATTGATGAAAATGATTCAGACAAGGAAATTGATGAAAACGAATCACACAAGAAAATTGATGAAAAAGAATTACAAGAGGAAATTGATGAAAATGATTCACACAAGGAAATTGATGAAAACGAATTACAAGAGGAAATTGATAAGAATGGATTAGACAAAGAAATCGATGAAAACGAATCGGATATTGAAATGGTGAATAAGGAATCACACGAAATAATTCGTAACGAATCAGACAAGGAAATGGACTGTTCAGAGATCACAAAACCCAACACTCAAAATATCTCCGTATATGACCGGAAAATATGTAATAAGGAGACAACCATTCCGAATTTTGATCCAAATGGATCTGTAAAACTAAAAACCGAAAACAGTCCAGACTTGGACAACCAGAGTGGAATATTAGAAAATGTCTTGTGTCGAGACTTAGTACCCAACGAAAATAAAAACCGAGGAGAAATAACACAAGACTTGTCAATGAATGACACGAACAATAAATGCTTGCATCAAGATGACACAACAAATATGAGTGAACAATCTGATAATATTGCACATAACACAAGCAAGTATCAACAAAAAAGCCAGGCGATTGAATCACAAGATGTCACTCAAGAACTGAGACATATACTAATGAAACTATCTGTAAATAACAACCAAGGAAGAATAAAACATGACAATACCTCGGTAGAGGATGATAAAGAAGCGGAAGATCTAGTACCCTCACTAGAGACTTATAAGAAACAAGTCAGGTCAAAGTTGAGAAAGCAAAATATAAATGATAGCTTCTTCACAGTCAAAACACCTGCGGTGAATGATAATGGACGAATACAGGATAAAGAGCATAGGAAGACCAACATGTTTGCCAGTCAATCCATTGACATAGATAGTATATCATTGGATGAGAGTACTGGAGCTGGAGACAAGTCATCTTCCAAACCTCACATGTTGAAAACACCTGTCATGGCTTTACCACAAAGAATTCCCACTAAAGCACACAGTTACCCGAGACACGAATACCGTTCTAAATCCAAATTAAGACGTCAGAATTCATCAACATCTGTCATGTTGAAACCAACACAAGAGAATGGGACATTACCTTCTTTTGCGGAAAAAACTCGAGAACCTTTTGGAATTCGGAAAAATTCTAAAACGCGTATTTCTTTATTTTCAAGGGGAAAAATACCGGTAAATCGTAAACTTTGACGTCACGGCATACGCTCCCGTGGGCGATGACGTCAGAATTCATGACTCCCGCTTCGTTTGTTTGTGCGCAAGCCTTTCTGCGCATTTTGACGTGAAATCTGACGCCACAACTCTTCGAACTTTTTTATTAGAACGGCAATTAAAAATTAAATTTTCGACCTTTTAAAGTTACCTTTTCCGAGTTTTGACTTCAGATTTGGATTTTTGACAACTTTTTACGTAGGAATCAACCTTTTATTAATAATATTTTCTTAATTGCAACTCCTCCATTACCTGTGTATGGTCACTGTAACACAGGAGGTATGCTCATGTAATGGATTGGATACTACAGTGCCTCATATTACATAAATTACCTGTGTATGGTCACTGTAACACAGGAGGTATGCTCATGTAATGGATTGGATACTACAGTGCCTCATATTACATAAATTACCTGTGTATGGTCACTGTAACACAGGAGGTATGCTCATGTAATAAATTGGATACTACAGTGCCTCATATTACATAAATTACCTGTGTATGGTCACTGTAACACAGGAGGTATGCTCGTGTAATGGATTGGATACTACAGTGCCTAGGGGATGTAGTATTTCATCTGTTTGTAGTTCATCATAGGTCCACATATACAGTGTCTCGTCACCACGTAGTTGATTCTTGTAGTCGTAGATAGTGCAGTTCACCCAGGCTAGGGGTGTCACAAGAATGTCCTGCAATTGAGATATCAACAATTAGTTTAGTTCAAAAAAAATCTACAATAGAGAGAGGAATTGTAAATGTTAAAAAATAAATAAAAATTGATTTATTGAAGAAAAAAAAAAAGTTTAGTTAGTTGACCTGCCATAAACAGAACGACTTAGAATATATATGTGTAGTTTAGTCGCAACATATTCTTTGAAACCACGGGACAATCTCTTTATATTGTAGTAGAAAGTGGAGAGGAATTTCACGTGTATTGAGCCTAAATGCTTGTCACAAATGTCGTTCCCCGCTAAATAGTATGACTTGACTTGGACTCGAACCACCAACCTCCAGATTCCAGAGTCCACCGTGCTAATTACCACACTACTGGAGGTTGGTACAGTACGTTATCATTCGTGCAGTGTAAACAGGCTTTGAGTTTCCTCTATCAAAAAGAAATAAAATCAAAGTACTTTACTACAGTTGATACTTACTTAACATGATCGTAGTAATTCTTAGAGGTTTCATCTTCAGGGATAGGATCATCTTCCCGATTGCTATTAGCGAACTCCAGAATCCTCTCTAAGCTGGGAAATACTATGGTGTTGTCATAATGCCTGAAATTAATTTTACTTTCATGTAATGATTTAAAATCAAGACTAGAGCCCGTTCTTCCTTTATTCCTTTTAATGTTTCCTAATGACTACCAATCGGACTTGCAATGCAGTGCACCATTGTTATGCCAAGAGGATTGTTTGTTGTGTCTGAAAACATTATAAAACATATTTCCTTCATCTGCCTATGTCTTTTCATGTTCATAATAATGGTCATCCAAACTTCACTAAGTAGATACCTAGATAAGTCAATTTTAGATGAAATGTAGTTATTGGAATGTATGGAATCCTTATTCATTCCTAGACATAATGACAGCAAGTGTGGTTTTAACACAAAATCACCTTTGTGCTGCCTCTGAGCCTAGGTGCATAAAATAAAATACAGCTAATCTGCACACCCCATAAAAAAACATATTTTCTTCATCTGCCTATGTCTTTTCATGTTCATAATAATTATGATCATCCAAACTTCACTAAGTAGGTACCTAGATAAGTCAATTTTAGATGAAATGTAGTTATTGGAATGTATGGAATCCTTATTCATTCCTAGACATAATGACAGCAAGTGTGGTTTTAACACAAAATCACCTTTGTGCTGCCTCTGAGCCTAGGTGCATAAAATAAAATACAGCTAATCTGTATACCCCATGTCAACCCTCCTATCCAATTAGTAACAACACCAGCCTAGTTAGCTTAGTTGGTAGTGTGTCTGCCTTGTAAGCGCTAGGCCACGGGTTTGATTCCCGCCCGGGGCGTATTTTATCCTGATGGGATGTTTGTTCTTGGAACGGCTGGCTTTCTCCTCTCCTGTCTTCCTTCTCTCTTTGATTTCGGGATGATAAGACCACAGCAGTTACAGTTTCCTCTGTCAAACCTTTTTTTTTTTTTAAGAAAAATTAGTAACAAGTAGGTAGGTACCTACTAAACTTTTGGTAACTTTGAAAGAAGACCTACTCAAGAATCAATAGGCTCAATAATACCAGTGTCTATGACCAAGGCAAAGATCTTGTTTCTTGCTTACAATATAGGTACATATAACTCACCAAAAATTGATTCAGGAAAACGGTCTAGTAGTCATAAATGGCTTTTTCTTATTACTTGGTGTTGGGTACTTGGTATCTGCCATTGTAGTTTCAGACCATCTTAGGTTAGTGGGGATGAAAACTAACAGAATTACGGCAAACAGAAATTAACACAGAGACGAAAATAATTAAGTAAATTTCAATAATCCAGGGATTTCAGTTTCTTTTGGATTTGGATAGAAAAGTTAAAGTTATCAGAAATTCTGAGAAAAATCCAAAACTCCAAAGTTTGTTTGTTGAATTCCTCCTGGCCACACACTTTGAGTACATAATCCGACGTCTGCTCCCCACTCGTATGTAATGTGATGGCTTTCTTATTGAGAATCATCGATAGCAACATGGTAGGCGTGGTCTCTGTAGAGATGTTGAACTTGAATGTGTTCTGTACAAACAGACAGACAACTGCAATGTGATCGAATGAAGATGCAGTAAACCCTTAACAGACACCTTCCAATAGTTTGGAAGGTGTCTGTTACACTTTTTGGGGAATGGCAACATTTTTATCAGTTTATGGGAAAACTTCTGAATAATGGACACTCAACCCACCCAAAAAAAGGTTCCGAACACAGTGTTATCAAATCTATACAAAATCATTGAATCTTCCTTTACAAATCTTCACAAGATAACCGGTTCTATTTGTACCACACTGTACAAGGACACAACAGCACCTTCTGATTGGTTCAAAGGTTTTTGTACCTGTGGCATCTTTTTTTCCATACTAGTTACTTATAAGTAATTGGGTTTGTTTGGTCTCACCTCTGTACTCTCAAACTTGACCACCACTACAAAGTGTCCATCCCGTATTCGCACATGACTTTCATCTCCACTTGTTAATGACAGAGAAGGAGGACATATCCTTGGTGGGAACTGATAGCACAGTTTGTCTAACCAGGGCTTCGTGTGGCGCTCCCTAGCGGCATCATTTGTCAACAGTTTCATCTTGGACCGGTACACGTTCACTTCTGAGCTGCGCAACTGATCAAACTCGTGTAGACCTACAAGGAGAAAGAAGTCAATGTGTTAAGCAGAGAATATTAAGTAATTGACTGTTGTGTTAGCAGCTTTAGCTTTTGCCGAATGGCAATAGCAGAATAAAGATATCTTTTTGTATCTGCTATACACCGGGGTGATGGTCTCTAGCTCTAGCCATGTTAAGGTGGCTGGCTCGTCCTGAACCGTAGTCAACCATCGTGAGGACTTGTGCTTGGTCTTTAAAAGCAGAGAGAACGCTTTGAAAACTCATTACTTGACTCATTGAAAAATTAAGTTATACAAATGTAGGAGAAGTCCTGGGGATTCATATCTTGGAAGAACGTGACATGTGTGTTGTTGTTGTTTTTTTTATAATTTTAATTGTGTTAAGCACAAATGTTTGTCACAAAGTTGTTCCCCTCTTAATACACCTAACTACATTTAGTCACTTCACTTGGACTCAAACCACCATCCTCCAGATTTAAAGTCCACCGTGCTAACCACTACAGCACCATGGTTGGTACTTGGAGAAACATGTCATCTATTGACTATTAATGATAATGAAGTATTCAGGATATTAAGGAAGAGACATTATTCTGAAGCTTTTTCATTTCTTCTACCCTCTTACCTTTGCCTATCAGATGACTGATCTGTCCATTGAGAATCTTGTCCGCTTTATCCCCCTGTCGTTCCACTATTTTCAGAATCCGATAAAATGGCTTCACATCACAGATCCGTTTGTTCTCGTCATGAATCTCTTACCTAACTACATTTTATCACTTCACTTGGACTCAAACCACCAACCTCCAGATAATTAAAGTCCACCGTTCTAACCACTACAGCACCATGGTTGATACTAGGAGAAACATGTCATCTATTAATGATAATGAAGTATTCAGGATATTAAGGAAGAGACATTAATCTGAAGCTTTTTCATTTCTTCTACCCTCTTACCTTTGCCTATCAGATGACTGATCTGTCCATTGAGAATCTTGTCTGCTTTATCCCCCTGTCGTTCCACTATTTTCAGAATCCGATAAAATGGCTTCACATCACAGATCCGTTTGTTCTCGTCATGAATCTCTTCATGTTCCGCCATCATGTTGATAAGTGAGAATACATAGCATGACGCATCTTTGAGCATTCCATGCAGAGGATACTTGGCTGCCTCGTCCCATAGGTCCTGAGGAAAATATTCAATATCAATATTTTGTTCTGGTTTGTATGTTCTATGATTCTATGAAAACTCTCAAAAGTTTGAAACAAAGTCAAAACTAACAGAACTTTGATAGGTAGGTATTTTTAGTATTTCTTTATACTTACAAGTGGTTATACAGGTAATTATCTTTTTTTTTTTTTTTTTGCCTTTTTCCTATATATTTTTTCCATTATTTATTAACCTAGGTACTTGCTTATTATTATTATTATTATTTTATTTATTCATTACAAAACCACTTGTTTATAGGTACAGCAATGACAGCATTAGAAAAATTTCCTCATGAATTAACTCAGTCACCAGAAGGTTAATGATTCTGCTTACCTCTTTGATTTCCCTGAGTGTGGCATTGCGGGGTGCTTCCAAGATAATAAACACACCGTTGGGCATCAGACAGTTAAGTTCCACTGCTCGAGTTTCAACAGACTTGGCATTCCAATAGTCAAAGTTGCACTCTGGACTTGCAATGCAGTGCACCATTGTTATGCCAAGAGGATTGTTTGTTGTGTCTGAAAACATTAAAAAAACATATTTTCTTCATCTACCTATGTCTTTTCATGTTCATAATAATGGTCATCCAAACTTCACTAAGTAGGTACCTAGATAAGTAAATTTTAGATGAAATGTAGTTATTGGAATGTATGGAATCCTTATTCATTCCTAGACATAATGACAGCAAGTGTGGTTTCAACACAAAATCACCTTTGTGCTGCCTCTGAGCCTAGGTGCATAAGATCAAATGTAGTTATTGGAATGTATGGAATCCTTATTCATTCCCAGACATAATGACAGCAAGTGTGGTTTTAACACAAAATCACCTTTGTGCTGCCTCTGAGTGCACCTAGGAGCATAAAATAAAATACAGCTAATCTGTAGCTTAGTTGGTAGTGCATCTGCCTTGAAAGCACTAGGCTGCGGGTTTGATTCCCACCTGGGGCGTATTTTATCCTGATGAGATAATGTTTGTTCTCCAAACGGCTGGCTTTCTCCTCTCCTGTCTTCCTTCTCTCTTTGATTTCGGGACGATAAGACAACAGCAGTTACAGTTTCCTCTGTCAAACCTTTTTTTTTTTTTTTAAAAAAAGAAAAATTAGTAACAAGTAGGTAGGGAATGACCAATACACGAGATGTAAATGAAATAAACGCAGAACTCGTGGAACAGATAACAAAGGAAGCAGTGAATGTTGAAGAAGATATTTTACCAGAAGATAGAACTACCCAGCAGCATCAACATGTAGAACAAACCTATATTATTCTAGGTGACATCATCAACACAGACCATACTCTTGAAGTTAATCCAAAAGAACCCCTTCCTAAGACACTAATGTTAGATGAAACCGAAAGAGACATGGACACAGTTGAAAACGAATCACACAAGAAAATTGATGAAAGTGAATTAGACGAGGAAATTGATGAAAATGATTCAGACAAGGAAATTGATAAAAATGATTCAGACGAGGAAATTGATGAAAATGATTCAGACGAGGAAATTGATGAAAACGAATTACACGAGGAAATTGATGAAAATGATTCTCTAATGTTAGATAAAACCGAAAGAGACATGGACACAGTTGAAAACAAATCACACAAAATTGATGAAAATGAATTAGACGAGGAAATTGATGAAAATGATTCAGACAAGGACATTGATGAAAATTATTCAGACAAGAAAATTGATGAAAACGAATTACAAGAGGAAATTGATAAAAATGATTCAGACGAGGATATTGATGAAAATGATTCAGACAAGGAAATTGATGAAAACGAATCACACAAGAAAATTGATGAAAAAGAATTACAAGAGGAAATTGATGAAAATGATTCACACAAGGAAATTGATGAAAACGAATTACAAGAGGAAATTGATGAAAATGATTCACACAAGGAAATTGATGAAAACGAATTACAAGAGGAAATTGATGAATATGATTCAGACAAGGAAATTGATGAAAACGAATTACAAGAGGAAATTGATAAGAATGGATTAGACAAAGAAATCGATGAAAACGAATCGGATATTGAAATGGTGAATAAGGAATCACACGAAATAATTCGTAACGAATCAGACAAGGAAATGGACTGTTCAGAGATCACAAAATCCGTATATGACCGAAAAATATGTAATAAGGAGACAACCATTCCGAATTTTGATCCAAATGGATCTGTAAAACTAAAAACCGAAAACAGTCCAAACTTGGACAACCAGAGTGGAAAATTAGAAAATGTCTTGTGTCGAGACTTAGTACCCAACGAAAATAAAAACCGAGAAGAAATAACACAAGACTTGTCAATGAATGACACGAACAATAAATGCTTGCATCAAGATGACACAACAAATATGAGTGAACAATCTGATAATATTGCACATAACACAAGCAAGTATCAACAAAAAAGCCAGGCGATTGAATCACAAGATGTCACTCAAGAACTGAGACATATACTAATGAAACTATCAGTAAATAACAACCAAGGAAGTATAAAACATGACAATACCTCGGTAGAGGACGATAAAGAAGCGAAAGATCTAGTACCCTCACTAGAGACTTATAAGAAACAAGTCAGGTCAAAGTTGAGAGAGCAAAATATAAATGATAGCTTCTTCACAGTTGTAAATAACAACCAAGGAAGAATAAAACATGACAATACCTCGGTAGAGGATGATAAAGAAGCGGAAGATCTAGTACCCTCACTAGAGACTTATAAGAAACAAGTCAGGTCAAAGTTGAGAAAGCAAAATATAAATGATAGCTTCTTCACAGTCAAAACACCTGCGGTGAATGATAATGGACGAATACAGGATAAAGAGCATAGGAAGACCAACATGTTTGCCAGTCAATCCATTGACATAGATAGTATATCATTGGATGAGAGTACTGGAGCTGGAGACAAGTCATCTTCCAAACCTCACATGTTGAAAACACCTGTCATGGCTTTACCACGAAGAATTTCCACCAAAGCACACAGTTACCCCAGACACGAATACCGTTCCAAATCCAAATTAAGACGTCAGAATTCATCAACATCTGTCATGTTGAAACCAACACAAGAGAATGGGACATTACCTTCTTTTGCGGAAAATATAAAGAAAATCATGATCTCACAATCTGAGAAGTTTAAAGATGTTGATAAATCCGGCATAATCAAAGCTCTCAATGAAATCACCATGTTGTCCATGTCACCTCCTAGTGATGATGAAACCTCAGCGCCCTTATCCAAGCAGCAACCAATACACAAGACAGAGGCAATCACAACAACCAAGTCCCTGACGACACATGATGATGATGATGATGCTAGTATGTGTTCTTTGGAGCTGGATGCTGAAATATATCTCAGTCAACAAGTCTCCTCAGAGACACATCAAACCAAAGACAAGCCCGCTCAGTTCAATAGTCAACAATTCAAAGAAATTCAATTCGAGAGTCCTGAAGATGAGGACAAAGGAGATAAACCGAAATCAACCAAACCGCCACCATTTGCAGAACTTCTGAGTATGATAAACGACATGCAGGCAGAAACTCAAACATCCTCCGATATACCTGAACCAAGTGATGGTAAAACTGCAAAGGAGAAGATTTCAAACCTTTTGAATCAAGTAGAACTCAGCCACTCCTCATCTGCAAGTAGTAACAATGAGGTTCTTAAATATACTTTAAATGACGATTATTTGGAACACTCCAGCTCTGATATTGATACAAGAGGTATCATTATTCCACACCAATCACTACTAGATAGTACTAACAGTACTACTGATACTGTCTCTATACAAGCCCCTAGCACACGACTAAGAATAATTCGACATACAGACGAGAGCGACACGAACTCTCGAACACAAGGTTCCAATTCACAAAAGAAATCTCAACCGAGAAGACAGAATCAAAATCCCAGCAAACAATCACAGAAAGTTGTTGGAGGAAATTGGTCTCAGACTGTGGATGATATATTGGGTGATGTAAAGAAGTGAATCATCAAGTCATGTTTAGTTTAAAATAATTTTTTTCTTCTTTTTTTTCAATTTAATTGGGAAATCTTTAAAAATATATAGATTTGTTTAGGTACTTCACCCCCTTTCTACCCATAAAATGATTCTAATGACCCCGAAGAAAAGTTCTCAAGTTATTTTGTTTTATTTAAATTCTCTGTTGAATAAAAATATCACAAGAATGTACATTTTAAAATCAAAAGGAGGGATTATTGCCAAAGGCTACCTCTAACATCCAATCATTCCAATCAACCTAAAACCTTTTGTATATGATCATGAATTTCGTAGTTTATCAACTTTTAATTTTACATATTTTTTTGTTTATTTTTAATAAATTACATAACTAATTTCATTCTTTGTTTTGAGGTAATTTTCAAACGCCCATTTTGTGGCATCAATTTTCAAATACCCATGTTACACAATACAACAGTAAGACTTTGTACAAGAACACAGGTTGTGTTATTATCAAACAGTTTTATTTGTTTTACAAATCAATAATTTCCTATATCAAAAAGAAATAAAATCAAAGTACTTTACCAAAGTTGATACTTACTTAACATGGTCGTAATAATTCTTAGAGGTTTCATCTTCAGGGATAGGATCATCTTCCCGATTACTATTAGCGAACTCTAGAATCCTCTCTAAGCTGGGAAATACTATGGTGTTGTCATAATGCCTGAAATAGATCACACGATAGTGTTGAAATACGAGCAAGTATTCAAGTTTAAGAATTAGGTAGGTTTTTTTTTCTACAGGGTGTTTTAAAAAAAAGTTGCCACCCCTGCAAACTCGGCCGGCCACTCACTATCAGGTAGACCTGACAGGTACGCCTGATCAGGTCCGCCAGTCAGGTCTATCTGGTAGTGAGTGGAGTCAGAATCATGCAATTTTTAGTTATTCTTACTCCTTATGCATCAGGAAGTCCCAATATCATATTCAAATAATTTTCTGTCTATTACGCTGATAGACCTGTTTTGTCCTATTTTCACGGGAAAACGGCTCGACCGATTTTTTTTTAGGAGTACTCAAAGTAACATAGGCTAACCTAAAGGTCATGGATGAATACGGCATAAAAAAACAATAATAAAAAAGGTCCAACACTGAACGAAAGAAGCGAGCTCTGAGTTCTTACCGGTCCGTTCTTCTTGACCATGATATTGTCCGAGTGTCTATCTGCCACCCCCAGTACATAGGTAGCCACACAATAGCCGGCACATGAGAATGTAAACTCCTCTATCGCTTTCTTCAGAGATACATCAGTCTGGTTGTAATCCTTGAGCCAGGCTGTCAAATAATATATGGATAAGAAATATAAAAAGGGTTCATTTTTCCCAAAGCCGCATTCTAAATGAACAGCATTAAGAAGCTGAAAAAAAGTAGAATTCGTTTTCCATACAAGCCAACAGAATGGAACTTCACAAAGTTACCGAGCTTCAGTCAGAAAGGAATCAGTCAACAGAAACCATGTCAAAAACCCTAAAAAAATGCGTAGTTATTAGCTATTTTCATAGTACATGATACAGAAAGAGTCTTCAGAGACCTTAATCTCTCAAATCAAATCTCAAATTCTTTGTGTTAAAGCAGAGCTTTTTCACATCTTTTGTGGATCTCAGAGCATTACCAAGTGCCTTCTTGGTAATCAATTTCCATATTTTAATAATCGATCTCTCGAGAATTGAGGCCGTGGTTATGAACAGGGCCATCGTAGGACATCGTCGGACTTTTTACGTGTAAAGTTGGCGGGAAATTCGAATTTTTGATTTTTTTTCCGCAACTTGTACAATCTGAATTCATTTTTTACTTTTTATCTTTAGTTTGCACGTTTATATTATACTTTTCATTTATATTAGCTAATAAAAACAAGCAAATTACAAAGCAAACAAAAATAAATATAAAATGAATTTTAAAAATTGCCGCCGGAACAGTTATCTCACGTCGTCCGAGCTCATCTCAGCCCTGTTCAGGCCGTGGTTATGAACAGGGCCATCGTAGGCCATCGTCGGCCTTTTTGCGTGTAAAGTTGGCGGGAAATTCGGATTTTTGATTTTTTTTCCGCAACTTGTACAATCTGAATTCATTTTTTACTTTTTATCTTTAGTTTGCACGTTTATATTATACTTTTCATTTATATTAGCTATTAAAAACAAGCAAATTACAAAGCAAACAAAAATAGATATAAAATGAATTTTAAAAATTGCCGCCGGGACAGCAAAAAGTCCGACGATGTCCTACGATGGCCCTGTTCATAACCACGGCCTGAACCCGGGACCTCCGGAAGCTAGTGTGATAAAAACCATCTGAAGTGTGAAAACAACGCACAATAACTTAAATACATGAAAATACATAAATATCCCATTTTCGATTATGAGGAGTTACTACTCGTAGCTTCTTGATTTCCACATGCTACGACATGGATGAGGGACATACTATGGCACGGAGGAGGGACATACTATGACAAAGAGGGACATACTATGGCACGGAGGAGGGACATACTACGAGACTTACCCAGCAAGGAACCTCGCCTGAAGGCAGAAGTAGCGGAGAACATGCCCTTCTCCTTCTGAATATTAGCGATAGTTTCCGCATTAAGTACCACCTCTATGAGACCAACACGATTATCGGTAGATATACAGCCGTACGGGTTCATACGAAGGTCTAGACCCTTCTTCTTCCATAACCTATAGACACACAGTAAATATTACAAAGATAGCGTATGGCCAGGGTGTGTCTTGTCATTTACGAGGTGAAAACCTCCAAGACTATGAGGACAAGACGACTCAAGGATCAGAAACAGGTGAGCCAGCATTCAACCGGTCATTCTCCATAGATCTTATTCCTTCCTTACTTTCATCTTTTTAGATAAAGAGAAACAATTAACCCAGTAAGACCGAAAACTATTTTTCCCTCGATTTTTTTCTTTTAATGTAAAAGCACAAACACACTTCTGGTTCAAATATTTTTGCCAAACTAAATCAGAACAAAAGAGTATCTTCTTGACTATCTATTTTATCAGTTTCACCACGTATACCGAGTATCTAGCCATCTGGAGGCGAAATCTACTGACACGTGTCTGGTGTTACATACATGTAACGCCAGGACTTGAAGGGTTAAAGTTGATAAAGAAAAAAAAAAATCTGGTGTGAACATCACACGACTTTCCTTATCCTATTGAATTATGCTTATTTGGATGTTCTGTTGTATCTTTTACAATATCTCTATCCGTTTAGTCAGTAGGTAAAGCTGAAAACCGCCAAAAAAAACGGTCGAAACCCGCCAAAAAGCGGCCAAAATGCCGCCAACTGCAGCACCTATCCTTACCAAATGTTTTGTGTTGCATCCTTGTCACATTTGTGGACTACATGTACCTAATTTCAAGTCTATAGCTACTATCGTAATAATAAAGGAAGGACGGGCTAAAAATCCAGGGGTTTGACATCACTGTATTACTGCTGAGAGTGCTAAAAGGTTTATTGTGACGGGCGTTACCCTCGGCCCCCCCATCCAGATACCAACCACGCACAACTTCAATGGTCTATTACTCTATTAGGAACGGGAGCATTCAGTGTGCTATCACCGCCACTGCTGGCTTAAAACCCCCTTTTACTGGGAGTACTCCTTGGTTGAATAAATCATCATTATCATCTGTTTCAATCCTAAGATTGGTTTATAGCTCTCCATTCTACTCTATCAGATGTCTTCCTCTTCATGTCTGCATATGTTTCAGAGGGCATTCAGCGTGCTATCATCGCCACTGCTGGCTTGAAACCCCCTTTTACTGGGAGTACTCCTTGGTTGAATAAATCATCATCATCATCATCATCATCATCATCATCATCTGCTTAAATCCTAAGATTGGTTTATAGCTCTCCATTCTACTCTATCAGAGATGTCTTCCTCTTCATGTCTGCATATGTTTCAGACCCGGAGTATTTCACAATTTGGTCGATGTATCTTTCTCTTGCAACCATGAAATCATTATGCCTGTAGAGATGTCCTATCCAGCGATGTCTTCTTTCCTCTAGCATGTTCATAATCTGTCTTCTTTGTAACTGTATTGTTTTGTACAAAGCTTATGGTACCTGAGATCAATCAATGTGATTTCTCAATATTTAGCCTACACGATGCGCATTTCGATCATTGGATCATCATCAGTTGGGTATGTCAATATTTCACGAAAACAATAACGAAAAAATACGTAAATCGGTAACATTTAACACTAAAACACGGGAAATAAAATAAAAAGCTGGTAATTTGAACCATTGTCAAAGTCGACTGAATTTTGTAACATCAGCATTATATCGACAGTGTTGAGTACATGGTGAGATATCAGACTTTAACTAGCAGTAGTAAAAGTAGGTAGTAGGTACTCAACACGCGTACACCCTATTATAGCTACGGTGCTCCTCATAAGGGACAAATCTCAAGTGAACACCCTGTTTATAGCTACGTAACATCAGCATTATATCGACAGTGTTAGGTACATGGTGAGATGTCAGACTTTAACTAGCAGTAGTAAAAGTAGGTAGTAGGTACTCAACACGCGTACACCCTATTATAGCTACGGTGCTCCTCATAAGGGACAAATCTCAAGTGAACACCCTGTATATAGCTACTGTTCTAGTAGCAGACACCAGTACATTCCACGCCGAAATTTATACGAATTCTTCTCGTACCTACGGATATTGTGACATACTCTTGCACTATAGGTATAGATATACTACAAAGGTATAAATACTAAACAGTACTGGTAACAGTAGTAGGTATGAACTATAAACAGGGCAAACTTGGTTTGGTAAGAAGTTCTTCCTAGGGAGCCATCAGTAGCACCTGGATTTGGTTATTCTCAAGGCTGATATCTTCAACCCTTGGAATCCTTGGAGAGATCGTAGGACGAAAATTCTTTACTGTCAACAGTAAGAAGGTAAGAACACCTACAGTCTGCTCTATATGGTCCTACAGCCTGCTCTATGGTATAAGGGTTATAATGCATTGTAACTTTGGAGGACAGGATAGAAGAGAAACACCAGAAAGTAACCCGTTGAAATGTTTAATATTGCAGATACTTGGAAGGTCGTGACTCCCTATATGAAATCCACGAGCAAGAGAAGAAGGTTATCTGGTCGCACCGTGCTCTGGTCATGTCTCATTCGCCTGAACTATTACCTAAACTATTGGACTGTGTGGAATGGGGAGACAGAAGTGAAGTGGCCGAGGCTACACATCTGGTGTGTAAGTGGCCTTTGCTGCCCCTGGAGAAAGCACTCGAGCTTCTGGACTACGCCTACGCGGATATGTATGTCAGGTAATGTCGATGATATTAATTTATTTTTAATCTGTTATGACTTACCAGTAGATATTCCTGTAGGAAACTCTTTGCCTTTTCCTTATCTTTCTTCTGTCGCACCAACTCATTTGTAGTCTTCAACTTCTCCAATAGTTCCACCTGGAATTAGTAGGAGATAGAAAATTAGTTGACTGAGAGGAGTTTTACCTTGGTTCGATTCCCGGCGGGGTTGAAGTTTTTTCTCTTTGTCAATTTTGTTCTCCAGTTGAAGTTGTTTATGTAAATAATTTTATCTCATAAAAAAAATCTAAGTAATAATTAATATAAAGAATAACTACTTACCTGTCGTATAAGTATCTTCATATGTTCCTGGCTACCTCTGCAGTATGCCTCGAGCAGAAGACCAAACCGAACACTCACAGCAGCTACTTGCATCTCTGACCTCAGATGCCAGAACAAATAGTGGCCAATCTTCTGGTTCTGTAGAGCTCGCCTCAGTAGGAATTCACCCAGGTCACAGTCTAAATAGGATTCATGCTTGAGAGCCTGGACTAGCTGCAGGAGATAGAGGAATAACTCGTCATCCGGTACAGACATTAGACATTGCACTGCGAACTTCCTGTAACATCAACACAATCTCTATTATAAAAGAAAAATATGGACTTCTTTTTGTTAAAAAAAAAGTTGTTTTATTTATAGAAATCACAAATAAAAACAGGTCACTCATGGGTTCAGTGCTTGGAACTATACCCAATATACTGGTGACATTTCCTCTCTGAATAATGGCGTTTATTAATTGCTGTAATGTCAATGATCTGCTCTCTCCCATTACTTCCATCAACCTCTGTCCAACTTTGCAAACAAATTTCTTCGCCTCATCACACCACGGTCCCAAAGTATCTACAGCCAGCACAGCGCGGCGGTACGAAAAAGTTTTGTCCCCTCAAAATTCTTATACTTTGTTTTGTTTCTTTTTTTCCCTTGAGGATGTAATAAGAAAAAAACCCCATAAAATGGTCTACAGATTAAAAATAAATTAATATCATCGACATTACCTGACATACATATCCGCGTAGGCGTAGTCCAGAAGCTCGAGTGCTTTCTCCAGGGGCAGCAAAGTAAAATTGTTTTATTTATAGAAATCACAAATAAAAACATGTCACTCATGGGTTCAGTGCTTGGAACTATACCCAATATACTGTTGACATTTCCTCTCTGAATAATGGCGTTTATTCATTGCTGTAATGTCAATGATCTGCTCTCTCCCATTACTTCCATCAACCTCTGTCCAACTTTGCAAACAAATCTCTTCGCCTCATCACACCAAAGTATCTACAGCCAGCACAGCGCGGCGGTACGAAAAAGTTTTGTCCCTTCAAAATTCTTATACTTTGTTTTGTTTCTTTTTTCCCTTGAGGATGTAATAAGAAAAAAAAAACCCACAAAATGGTCTACAGATTAAATATAAATTAATATCATCGACATTACCTGACATACATATCCGCGTAGGCGTAGTCCAGAAGCTCGAGTGCTTTCTCCAGGGGCAGCAAAGGCCACTTACACACCAGATGTGTAGCCTCGGCCACTTCACTTCTGTCTCCCCATTCCACACAGTCCAATAGTTTAGGTAATAGTTCAGGCGAATGAGACATGACCAGAGCACGGTGCGACCAGATAACCTTCTTCTCTTGCTCGTGGATTTCATATAGGGAGTCACGACCTTCCAAGTATCTGCAATATTAAATATTTCAACGGGTTACTTTCTGGTGTTTCTCTCCTATCCTGTCCTCCAAAGTTACAATTTTCCGAATTTTTCTTCGTTAGCACTGTGAATACACTAATTCATTTCTATACGCCTACGCCTCGCCTCACGAAAAAAAAAAAAAAAAAAAAAAAAAAAAAAAAAAAACATCGTGCCAAAGAAAAAACCGTTTCGTGCAGTGTAAACAGGGCTTTGAGTTTCCTCTACAAAAAGAAATAAAATCAAAGTACTTTACTACAGTTGGATACTTACTTAACATTAGTCGTAGTATTTCTTAGAGGGTTTCTCTTCAGGGCATAGGATCATCTTCCCGATTGCTATTAGCGAGACTCCAGAATCCTCTCTAAGCTGGGAAATACTATTGGTGTTGTTCATAATGCGCTGAAATAATTTTACTTTCATGTAATGATTTAAAAACAAGACTAGAGCCCGTTATTCCTTTATTCGTTTTTAATGTTTCCTAATTGACTACCAATATAATATTATTAAGTCATCACCCATCCATTTATTGGCCTTGCTCCTCGGCGTAGCTCAACAATATGACGCCTAAAACCGGTCTTAAATTAACGACTGAAGTGTTATCTAAAACTTTCTCGCTTTGAGTTCATAGGTCTCGTCGCGACAAAATTCAGAGCTTCATTTGTGTGAGAGAAATGTGAAAAAAAAAAAAAAAATCCCCCAAAAAACCATTTTTTGTTTTTCTTTTGGTAGCTTTTGGTTCTCTGGACACAAATTTGCACCACATTTTCGTGATTCTGGAAAAAAGACTTTAATTTGATATATAAGTCGACCCAGGTTTTGGATAAAGTCTTTCCATTGGGGACAGACAGGAGTGACAGACAGATAGACGACACGAAGCGAATACCATTAGTCCCGTCCCTTATACCCTTTTTGTTACATTTACTGTAAAAATAAAGGAAGGACGGACTAAAATTGGATACTACAGTGCCTCATATTACATAAATTACCTGTGTATGGTCACTGTAACACAGGAGGTATGCTCATGTAATGGATTGGATACTACAGTGCCTCATATTACATAAATTACCTGTGTATGGTCACTGTAACACAGGAGGTATGCTCATGTAATGGATTGGATACTACAGTGCCTAGGGGATGTAGTATTTCATCTGTTTGTAGTTCATCATAGGTCCACATATACAGTGTCTCGTCACCACGTAGTTGATTCTTGTAGTCGTAGATAGTGCAGTTCACCCAGGCTAGGGG
Organism: Diaphorina citri; assembly: GCF_000475195.1. Lineage (NCBI taxonomy): Eukaryota > Metazoa > Arthropoda > Insecta > Hemiptera > Psyllidae > Diaphorina > Diaphorina citri. The sequence goes on from NW_007377665.1 coordinate 173,946, forward strand.
TGTCACAAGAATGTCCTGCAATTGAGATATTATTATTATTAATACAACTTACGGCTTTAAAGCCAGAGATATCAACAATTAGTTTAGTTCAAAAAAATCTACAATAGAGAGAAGAATTGAAAATGTTAAAAAATAAATAAAAATTGATTTATTGAAGAAAAAAAAAGTTTAGTTAGTTGACCTGCCATAAAAAGAACGACTTAGAATATATATGTGTAGTTTAGTCGCAAAATATTCTTTGAAACCACGGGCCAATCTCTCTATATTGTAGTAGAAAGTGGAGAGGAATTTCACGTGTATTAAGCCTAAATGCTCGTCACAAATGTCGTTCCTTGCCAAATAGTATGACCTGACTTGGACTCGAACCACCAACCTCCAGATTCCAGAGTCCACCGTGCTAATTACCACACTACTGGAGGTTGGTACAGTACGTTATCAACTTTAATCCTTCAAGTCCTGGCGTTACATGTATGTAACACCAGACACGTGTCAGTAGATTTCGCCTCCAGATGGCTAGATACTAGGTATACGTGGTGAAACTGATAAAATAGATAGTCAAGAAGATACTCTTTTGTTCTGATTTAGTTTGGCAAAAATATTTGAACCAGAAGCACACCCCATGTCAACCCTCCTATTCAATTAGTAACAACACCAGCCTAGTTAGCTTAGTTGGTAGTGCGTCTGCCTTGTAAGTGCTAGGCCGCGGGTTCAATTCCCACCCAGGGCATATTTTATCCTGATGGGATAATGTTCGTTCTCCGAACAGCTGGCTTTCTCCTCTCCTGTCTTCCTTCTCTCTTCGATTTCGGGATGATAAGACCACAGCAGTTACAGTTCCCTCTGTCAAACCTTTTTTTTTTTAATTAGTAACAAGTAGGTAGGTACCTACTAAACTTTCGGTAACATTGAAAGAAGACCTACTCAAGAATCAATAGACTCAATAATACCTGTGTTAGTCTATGACCAAGGAAAAGATCTTGTTTCTTGCATAATATATAATGTACATATAACTCACCAAAAATTGATTCAGGAAAACGGTCTAGTAGTCATAAATGGCTTTTTCTTATTACTTGGTGTTGGGTACTTGGTATCTGCCATTGTAGTTTCAGACCATCTTAGGTTAGTGGGGATGAAAACTAACAGAATTACGGCAAACAGAAATTAACACAGAGACGAAAATAATTAAGTAAATTTCAATAATCCAGGGATTTCAGTTTCTTTTGGATTTGGATAGAAAAGTTAAAGTTATCAGAAATTCTGAGAAAAATCCAAAACTCCAAAGTTTGTTTGTTTTCAAGAAAATCACCACCACCATTTTTTTTTCTCCTTGATTTTTTTCGATTTCGCAGAATTTTAGGAACCTTTCACACGATCACACATAAGTCATGTTTTGCAAATTGCATAACTAAACTTTAACTAGGCGTTCGACCAAACTTATCTGCTTCACATTTCAAATGTCTGTGTGACCTGTGACCGAGTGGTGTAGTCGTTCCCTTGCAATAGGTAGGTACCTAACTACTATTTTGGGTTCGAGCCCCCAATCTGACTCCTCTTTTTTCCACTGTCATAAACGTCATGTTTTGCAAATTGCATAACTAAATTTTAACTAGGCGTTCGACCAAACTTATCTGCAATCTGCTTCACATTTCAAAAATGTCTGTGTGACCGAGTGGTGTAGTCGTTAGTCGTTCCCTTGCAATAGGTAGGTACCTAACTACTATTTTGGGTTCGAGCCCCCAATCTGACTCCTCTTTTTTCCACTGTCATAAATTATACCTTATCTGAGCGCACGGCAGTGCGCCAGGCCAAGTTCCAGTAAGCACGCCTGTGTATCTTTACACGAACCGATTCGGCAGGTTTTCCCCACCTTCATAGATCAGTTTCCTCTAAAGATGAACTTTTGAAATAAATTCAGGACACATATTTGGGTAAGATATAATTATAAACATGCCTTGAAAATTATCTATGGAAGCAAAAACGGACCTGGTTTTTAGCAACTTGGGGGCAGGGAGGCAACCTAAGGGCAGAAATGCACATTGACGAGATGGTTGAAGCATATGTTGTACCCCATGCACGTTTAGTGGGTGGAATTTTCATGTTTATGGGTATAACCTCATGGGTTATATTAACAAGAGGCCTGTGGATAAGGGGGTAGGTATTGCATAATAGGTAAAGAAATGACACTAAATAATTTAAATAACAATAATGATATATATCAACGAAAATGATTATTTCAGAAATGTCTATGGTTTCGAACCTCTGGTCTCAAGAGAGGAAAGCGAGTACTCCCCACCCTATATGAATGATGAATAGATTATATACGAAGTAACTTAATCGTCGTCCTAACTTCACTATCGCGTAAGTCAATTTTGAAAACTTTTCAGGAGAGAGTAAAAACTATTTATTTAATGAGAACTCTGAAGGTATTTATTTATCCAGTGTTGAACTTTGTCCTACAGTATAATTACCGTGCTTTGTAGATTTCTTCTTCTTCTTCTTCTTCTTCTTCGAAATGTCAATATAATATCAAGCGAGGGAGAGAATAAGGATTCCAAATATACCAGAAACTCCATTTCGCCAAAAATCGACTTACGTGGTAGTGAAGTAAGGACGATGTTAATTGTATTTAAATTTGCGATTTATAACGTGATGCGATACGGATATTAATCTTATGATAAGACCAAAATTACACTTGGTAAAAATAATATTAAGCCCTGTTTGTATCTTGATAACTCCGTGTGCTCCAACAGAGCAAGGTACAGATGTGTATGTCTTTATCTTCATGAGTGGAGAGTTATAAATCACAATATAAAGTGCTAAAAGAAACTGTCTGAATGTTGGTAATCCTAAATAAGTCAAGTGTCAAATATTTCTTCAGAAGGAATATTCCGTACGGTACGGTTAGCTAAGAGGTAACGCACTTGCTCGCGATGCAGAAGCCGACCATCGACAAAAATTTGCACTTGTTTTTCGATTGTAAATATTTCAACGGGTTACTTCCTGGTGTTCTCGTGTTGACTTAGCCCATCTCATGAGGGACATACTATGGGATGGGCATGTTACGACACAGAACACACGAGTCATAGCTATGCATGGTACAGATATTGGTTTCTAGGCCCTGGTCATACAAGAAAATCGAAATTTAAGCACTTATATGTACTTAGGAGGACTACCTAGCAATATTTTATACAAAATACATATTTATCTATCTATACAAAATACATGAGTATAATATAAAAAAATCATACTCCCAATATTTCTACCTCAATGGTAGTGCTGGATTTGTAATCTGAGGGTCTAGGGTTCAATACCCTGAAGTGATGAGAAAATTTAGTGTCGCACCTATCTTTTCAAAATGGACATTTTATAAGAGCTTGCTTTTATATTTTTATCTAACGTTTTGGTAGTCTCTCGTTTCTTCTGCAAAACTAGATTGTAAAAACCAGACTAAAACCCAAGTAATTCAAGATTATAGTAAGCTGTGTCCACACTTTACAAGCCCAAGATGACAGCTAGCAACGGTATTTCGTTGCTAGCTGGCACTCAGTCCACACCTGCAAATCCTTGTGACCCCTCAATAGCTTTCACCAGTTTATCACGGAGTTGAAGATAAGTTTCGTATGGGGGGAGGTCTAACCGGTTGAAACTGTTGAGTAGAAGAGAAATAATAAAATATTAGTTGTATGAACCAAATGAGATGTAAGTTTCAGCTCAAAGATTTTGCATTTAGGCGCAATGCACACAAGTGAAACGTGTTTCACAAAACCCGTACATAAGGTTAACACAGAGCAGTGCACACTGGTGAAACCGAGTATCATGAACCCCCAAAATCGGCATTTTAACCCCAAAATCGGCATTTTCTAGCTTTCAAAGGATTCGATAGGGTGAGAGGTATTGATTTATTTATTCTCCTCTGTGAGAGGTATCGACTTACCGTATGTACTCGTCCTTGTTCTCCTCTGTGAGAGGTATGGATGCACCGTCTGGTTTCAGTTCTCGCACACTAGTGTGTCCAAGGCTATCCTCATCTAATGCAAACGTCAAGTCCAGACTAGACGGGTCGTTCTCTTTGATCCAGAGAAGCGAGTTGTAATATTCTGAATCTACGGACTCCATGTCTTTCAGATCAATATCCTTGGACAGCATCATCTTGTAGAATGGACGGATGAAGAATGCTACCAGACACACACAAACACATAGAATATATTATGTTAATGCGGGTTTATGTCACTCTACAACTGCTCAGGTGGGGCTATTTACCATCCATTCAGCGTCATGTTACCCGCCTCACATTATATCACCCAGCCGGGAATGATGATTTCCAATGGAATGATGGTTTTGGCTGTGATGTGCAACCAGTCATAGGCTGGCAGCTGCTTTATTTGTCATTAAATAATCTCTCTATTAACTTACCATCAAGTAGTTTGCCATGATAGACTGCCATACCAGCAATTCTACCGATAAACTTGAAGTAGCTAAGGTGTTCTTCATTGCACAGACCCGACATGGGGTTAATTTGAAGTGTATAGTTGTCCCTGTAATACACAAATCATAATGATTGTTATTGTTCAAATAAAGATCGTTCTGGGAACGGATGGCATTCTATCCTGTCCTCCTTCTCTCTTCAATTTCGGGACGATAAGACGATATTGTTTAAAATTAATAAAGTAATGCAACATTAAACTGTTGAGACAAAGGGACTACTGTCACCGGAGCTACCCAGTAACTTGCAAATTAAACAATAGAGAGACATAATATTGATGTCAGCAGTTCTGGGAGCTCTTGGATGTGACACACCCATGATTCGTGGCAGTCGAAGTGTGTGAGTTGTAGAGTGTGCATGTGTGTGAAGATCCTCTGGTGAGTCCTCCCTTAAAGCACTACCTGGAATACAGATACATAATAAGAGTGTTTATTCATCTCATTGGAAAATGAAAGCACTACCTGGAATACAGATACATAATAAGAGTGTTTATTCATCTCATTGGAAAATGAAAGCACTACCTGGAATACAGATACATAATAAGAGTGTTTATTCATCTCATTGGAAAATGAAAGCACTACCTGGAATACAGATACATAATAAGAGTGTTTATTCATCTCATTGGAAAATGAAAGCACTACCTGGAATACAGATACATAATAAGAGTGTTTATTCATCTCATTGGAAAATGAAAGCACTACCTGGAATACAGATACATAATAAGAGTGTTTATTCATCTCATTGGAAAATGAAAGCACTACCTGGAATACAGATACATAATAAGAGTGTTTATTCATCTCATTGGAAAATGAAAGCACTACCTGGAATACAGATACATAATAAGAGTGTTTATTCATCTCATTGGAAAATGAAAGCACTACCTGGAATACAGATACATAATAAGAGTGTTTATTCATCTCATTGGAAAATGAAAGCACTACCTGGAATACAGATACATAATAAGAGTGTTTATTCATCTCATTGGAAAATGAAAGCACTACCTGGAATACAGATACATAATAAGAGTGTTTATTCATCTCATTGGAAAATGAAAGCACTACCTGGAATACAGATACATAATAAGAGTGTTTATTCATCTCATTGGAAAATGAAAGCACTACCTGGAATACAGATACATAATAAGAGTGTTTATTCATCTCATTGGAAAATGAAAGCACTACCTGGAATACAGATACATAATAAGAGTGTTTATTCATCTCATTGGAAAATGAAAGCACTACCTGGAATACAGATACATAATAAGAGTGTTTATTCATCTCATTGGAAAATGAAAGCACTACCTGGAATACAGATACATAATAAGAGTGTTTATTCATCTCATTGGAAAATGAAAGCACTACCTGGAATACAGATACATAATAAGAGTGTTTATTCATCTCATTGGAAAATGAAAGCACTACCTGGAATACAGATACATAATAAGAGTGTTTATTCATCTCATTGGAAAATGAAAGCACTACCTGGAATACAGATACATAACAAGAGTGCTTATTCATACTGCTCGCTTAGATAGAACCTGCCTCGGTGTTGTAGTGGTCAAGGCACTCGCCTGGTAAACAGGAGGGCGTGGATTCAATCCCAGCCGAGGTATATGGAATTTTATCCTCATATAATTTGAGAATTTGACCACAATAATAGTAGTAGCCTACTGCTGGAGTAAAGGGATTTTTCAGTCCTATGCGAGCAGTATAAATAAGCACTATTATTGTTATTATTCATCATCTAGTATGTTCCTTAGACCTTGGTTCATCTTTATATGGTGAGGTTGAAACGTTAAACCATTTGGGGGGAAAAAAAAAAAAAAAAAATCCAAGGTGGATGAATCCCTTTGAAACTTTTTTTTTTCTTTTTTGAAGAGGTATGATAGAGAGAACTTTAACAACGGACGAGAGAAGGAGAATACGAAGGGAGAAAGCCAGCCGTTCCCAAAACGAACCTTTTTTCTTTGGCGTAAAATTCTCTCCGCGCGGAAATCGAACCCGCGACCAAGCGCTTACGAGGCAGACGCGTTATCTATTGCAGACTAAACATCAGACGGACCGCGTCCGTCGGACCAAAATTTGGTCCGACGGACTAATGTGTAGTTTACGCCGGACCAAACTTTACGTTTTATCGGACCATTGGTCTGGTCCGGAGGAAATCAAAACACTTTTAATTTTTGGTCCGTCGGACCAGTAACTCAGACTAAAGTGGACTACACATTAGACGGACCGCGTCCGTTGGACCAAATATGAAACACCTTTCTCTAGAGACGAGTCAGAACAGACTGATGGTCCGGCGGACGGGGTCCGTGTAGTGTGTAGTCCTTCCAAATTTTGTTTTGGTCCGCTGGACCACGGCGGACCAGACCAATTTGGTCCGACGGACGCGGTCCGTCTAATGTGTAGTCCACTTAAGTTACCCTCCAGAACCATTGCACTACAATATGATTCGCATGATAATCTCCCTTGTAGAGTGTGTTCTGCTTCCAATCCTTGACATCAATATGTTGAATGCCACACATTAGCAACTCAAGCTCATGTTCGTCAAATATTTTGATTAGGTTCAGAGGTACCAGGGCGTTGAATCCTTCCAGGAATGCTTTCATTTGTTCTTCTACTCGCGATACAAACCTCCACTCAATTACCAGCCTGAGAAATGGAATGAAATATTAGTTGCCAGCCTCGTTGGCTTATTTGGTAGTGCGTCTGCCTTGTAAGCGCTAGGCCGCGGGTTCGATTCCCGCCCGGGGCGGATTATAATGTTCGTTCTCGGAACGGCTGGCTTTCTCCTATCCTGTCTTCCTTCTCTCTTCGATTTCGGGACGATAAGACCATAGCAGTTGAGACTTGAAGCATGAAAGTTGAATTTTCAAGCAATAAGTAATGCGACACGATACTTCGGAATACACATGAAACATCCGGAAAAGGACGTTTAAGTAGATCTTTGTTTAGTTTTACAATATTATTTTATCTCTTTTTTCACCAGTTGAAAACTTGGTAACCCAACTAGTTTTTAGTGAAAAGAATCTAGGGTGTAGGTAAAGAATGTTTTCTTCAGACCCTGTCCTAGCAGATTTAAACACGGTAAGTAGTCTGTATGTGGCTCTCTAAAGACGCGTTTTCCTTCCTACTTGACTAGCGAAAGTTAATACTTTGAGAACAGACCTTTTGTTTCGACTTGCCTTGGTGGCGTAGTGGTCAAGACGATATTCTGGAAAAGAGGAGGGCGTGGGTTCAATCCCAGCCGAGGCATAGAATTTTTTCTGCGATACAATTTGAGATTTTGGTAACATATCTTTGCTACTTTCCTATCCCACAATGAAAACGCGCCTTTATTAAGTGTCTGCTTTTGTAGTTTTACCTTGTCTCTAATAGCTTGCTTTTCAAAAGGAAAAAATCGAGGGAAAAATAGTTTTCGGTCTTACTGGGTTAATTGTTTCTCTTTATCTAAAAAGATGAAAGGAAGGAAGGAATAAGATCTATGGAGAATGACCGGTTGAATGCTGGCTCACCTGTTTCTGATCCTTGAGTCGTCTTGTCCTCATAGTCTTGGAGGTTTTCACTTCGTAAATGACGAGACACACCCTGGCCATACGTGGTACATTGCACAGGTCGATGTTGAATACTAGAACCTCCTCGAACTCCACCTCTCCATTCACCACAGGCTTCTCCGATGTCTTCAGGCACTCGCAGAGGGGGGTGCCGCCGTGAAATATACCCACCTGAACACCGACCTGAGAGAAAATAATAGAATAGAACATGTTGTTTTCAAATGCTCGGAGTTGACTATTAGGTCATTTTCCCTCGTGCGTCCCAATACTTTGCTACCATGTTGTCGTTATTTGAAAGGCCAGGACATGTTAATAAATGGTCTGTGTTCATAATTGCTTGCAGATTACATAGTGGGCAGACGAGAGTGTATTATATTGTTTTCAAATGCTCGGAGTTGACTATTAGGTCATTTTCCCTCGTGTGTCCCAATACTTTGCTACCAAGTTGTCGTTATTTGAAAGGCCAGGACATGTTAATAAATGGTCTGTGTTCATAATTGCTTGCAGATTACATAGTGGGCAGACGAGGGTGTCTTTACAACCTATACGGTGAAAATGTTGCACAAGACATGAATGAATTCTATGCAATATTCATAAAATAGAATATAGGTACCCACCTGAACACCAACCTGAGAGAAAATAATAATAAAAAACTCATGGAATAGAATATCCTATTGTCGTACAACATAATTCCTGTGTTCAGAAGGGATTGCCGTTTTTCGTCAGCCTCTCAATCAAGGCCCAACTAGGGTGATTGATTTGAGCTGACATTTGGTTTTTGGCTACAAAAAATTTCACGAGTGGATGCCCTTTGCACTCAACCTTTGCTATCTCTTTAGCAAGGGAAATTTCAGGCTGGTATCTTTCCTGTTTAAAGTCCCCCAGACAAATAATAATAGAGCTGCTTTGTCTTCTTATGTGTTCCAAGATATAGTTTTATCCACCCATAATTTGTTGATCTGAAGTGTATGAAAACCAACTTCTATGTTGATCATTTTAAATTTGTTGATCGTTCCCCGCTTGTATTCGAACTTTAGGCTTGCCAACAAAAAGCCCCGATCTCAAACCAAGTGAACATGTTTGGGACGAATTAAAAAGATGGATCTGAGCTCGAAATCCACCTCCCAGGAACCAGAGGGAGCTGAAACAAGGGCTCTCAGACAAGTGGGAGACCATCCCCCAAGAAAGGGGGTAGAACCTCATCCTGTTCATGAAGAACCGAATGTAGGCTGTCATACAAGCTTGAGAATGGAACATGAGGTAGGTACTAAATGCCACCTCTTGTGTGAAAAAAAGTTCAGAATGAGGCACTAATAAACCGATTTTCATTGAGTTTGAACTTCGATGTTTTCCTTTGTTTTGAACTTGTCTTGCATTTTTATTTTTCTTTTTTTAACGACTCAAGTTTTTTCAAAACTAAACACAGTTTCTCAAAGGTCAACAAAATTACCTTTCTTTTGATATCCTCTAAGAATCAAACACGTCTTTGGGAAAAATTGGAAAAATCAAAAACTTCAGGAATATTTTTGCCCCGAATTTATTGCTCTCAAGTGTATATTTCAGGAAAACGATCAATCCCGATAATCTCGAAAATCCCGGGATTGGAAAATCACAATCCCGATCCCGAAATGAAAATCCAGTCCCCGGGATTGGATTCCCTATGTACAAATAACCTCAATGGTGTAGTGGTTAGACTTCGGCAGGGATCGAACGCGCACCCTCCTGTCTACCAGACAAGTGTCATAACCACCAAGCTAACCAGACAGGATGTGATATCAGCAGAAATTGTGAAGAGGCAGTGTGTTCTGCTTCCAATCCTTGACATCAATATGTTGAATGCCACACATGAGCAACTCAAGTTCATGTTCGTCAAATATTTTGATTAGGTTCAGAGGTACCAGGGCGTTGAATCCTTCCAGGAATGCTTTCATTTGTTCTTCTACCCGCGATACAAACCTCCACTCAATTACCAGCCTGAGAAATGGAATGAAATATTAGTTTTTCTTTTAATACCTATACAGTAGAACCTCGATTATTTCAACCTCCCCTATTTTAACCCCAAAATCGGCATTATTTTCTAGCTTTCAAAGGATTCGATAGGGTATTTCTTCCCTATTTTGATCTTTTGTACCTATAAATTTTGCAGTTCTTCCATTATTTTATACGGAATTTCGATTATTTCAACTTTCAATTATTTCAACTACCCTCGGTCTTAATTAGTTGAAATAATCGAGGTTCTACTGTAGAAGAAACTATAAATACTGAGATATTATTGATATAATCCCGAAATGGAAGAGAAAAGATGGACAGGATAGGAGAAAGTCAGCCATTCCGAAAACGAACCCTATCTGTTTAGGATGAAATTTCGCTCCGAGCGGGAATGGAACCACAGACCTAGAGCTTACAAGGCAAGCGCACTACTCTCCAAGCGAACTCGGCTGGCAGGTATAATATGTTGTTTCAAATGTCGGAATTTTTCACCATTAGACTATTTTTCCCCGCAATAAGAGGTGGCAGGTAATGTAACGAGGTATTGACTTATTCTCCTCTGTGAGAGGTATTGACTTATTCTCCTCTGTGAGAGGTATCGACTTACCGTATGTACTGAGAGGTATCACAGACTTGCGCTGAGCATCAGTACCAGTGCTACCGGGGACTTTAGCATTCGGCATCGGACTCGCCCGACCTAGAATAGAAAGGATTTACATAGATCTTTCAGAAGCAAATTTTAGCTTAGGGAATACCTTTGTACAAAATATTATTTTGTTTTAAAAAAACTGATGATGATAATAATAACACCTACCTACAAAATGATCAGTGTTACGAAACACTACAAGCAAACTTTGATCACAAGAAAATATGTATAAACAGAAGGCGCGTAGCTTTTCGTGGGATGATGTATAAACAGAAGGCGCGTAGCTTTTCGTGGGATGAAAGAGTAAAACTTGCCAGCTCAGCTTGGAGGGTAGGGCCTGTCTTGTAAGCGCTAGGCCGCGGGTTCGATTCTCGCCCGGGGCGGATTTCATCCTGTCCTATCTTCGGATTTGGGGTGATAAAACCTCTTAAAGAAAAAGAAAAAAAAATCCTCACTAACCTGTTCTCGGATCCACCCAGGTTGTTGACTTCTGGTTATGATCAATGAAGAACACTCGGCCGTTAGGAGCAGCCTGTATGGACCACCCTGTAGGTAGACCTTCACTGTCTAATGGCACACTCGGTACTTGCTCCTCAGGGACCTAGGACAGAGATAGAGATAGTTACCCAACACATATGTACATTATGTAGCGTGTTTAAACCTAGGAGGTTCTTAAATATTAAGATTTCAAATTCCCGTGGGCCCCACCCCTGATAATTTTGAAAAAAAAAAAAAAAAAGAAAAAAAATCTTTAGCAAGGGGAAATTTCAGGCTGTCATAATCCTTGTTTAAGGTTTCCCAATCAGATGACTTTCTCCTATCCTGTTCTTCTTATTTCTTCCATTTTGGAACAATAAGACATCCGTTGTTACAGATAAGATCTCATTCCACAATTGTGAAGCCGCGTTACAGATAAGATCTCAATCCACACTCGTGAAGCCGCGTTACAGATGAGATCTCATTCCACAATTGTGAAGCCGCTAGAATAGGTTTAGGTTTCAACTTACCTCCTCGGTCTGAGAATATACTTCTTGTTGTGGATAACACAGCCGTCTGATTCCCGCGGTAAGTTAAGCAGACTGAGCTCCACCATGCCTAGGAAATCATCCCGAGTGAGTCTGTTCATGTCGAATACTTGGAACACTAGCTTGTGTTCACTGGGCTTCACTCGGAATATAAACTCCTCGTTCCATACTGGATTCAACGTCTGGAGAATAGGACACATCAGATTAGACCCAGAACCAGTCACTCTCACGCTTCTACTGTCGGACCGCCGTGCCGGAATGTGTGTGGTGGAATTCCTACTTTGGTCTTCAAACCATCTAATTCTGTCCGACAGTCAGAGCGGCAGATATTAAATGTTGAATATAAGTAGATTCGTAGTAGCTTAACTGCTTAACGCATCCTTTAGGGCTGTTCGCCCCTACACCTAAGCCTCGGAGTGGGCTTTTTGTGTTTGGAGTTAAGCTGCTATCCCCGGGAATAAATAAACATACACAATATTGTTTTGATATCACTCTTCAATTCGCCACTTCTCCATTTCGTCCAGGTCGAGGGTTCGAATCCCTTCTAAGAGCCGTATTTTATATTTATAGAAACGTATCTGTAGAAAGGTTTCAACTGGCCTTCGATTTGGAAGTATCATTCCCCGGACTCGGGCTGCCGGAATGGTTATACTACATGTCCTAAATGGACAGTCTAAATCTAAATGAAGCACTCTACTAGATAATATCTCCGTTGTTACAGTTCACTCTATCATTTTTATTTTAAAATATCCATGGTTCTGTTTGTCTTTGGGAGGTTCTATACTTATATTTTGTTAAAAACAAAGTAAACGATTTCAAATTTCAATGAATCAATGATGAGAAGTGAAACTTACATGGCGGAATATTCAAACAGGCCATAGTATGGATTGAACATTTCCTTGCTGAGAAGGAAGAACCACTCTCTAGCCAAGCCTCCATAGTCCAAGCCTACCTCCCCTTCAAACTCTATCCAGAGCTTTGTCTTCAAATGTTCCACTCGATTCACTGAGGATACAATACGATAGGAATCTTCCAGAATATTGTTACGACGAATCTTCATTTCAAACTTGTTGGGTACATTGTTCTGTAATGAAATCAATATTGAATACAATGAAAACTCAACCTCCGTGCCCGAGTGGGTATCACACTAGGCTTGCACGCAGGAGGTCCGGGTTCGATTCCCGGCGGGGCCGAGGTTTTTTTCGGCTCGTGCTTGGAGTAGTTCGGGGTGCACTCAGCCTCGTAAGTACAATTGAGTAGCTACTTTAATCGAGTAGCGACCAGTGGCGGTATTACCAGAGTAAAAAGAAAAATTATAGATATGTGAGAAATAGTACAGGAGGCTCTTAGTAATGCTGTGATATGCACAGAAATTGTGAAGAAGCTCTCAGCTTCACCACAAATAAATCATGATTTAGATTTAGATGTTTAGATACAATGAATGAAAACTCTCGGCCGCCAAGGTTTTATCTTTATTATAATCAGGGGATTTTCCTTAAGGGAGTTCAATATTTCGATTGCAAATATTTCAACGGGTTACTTTCTGGTGTTCTCGTGTTGACCCAGCACCTAAATGGGAAGTATTGTGTCTCTTCTCGCCCATCTGATGAGAGGCATACTACGGGATGGGCATGCTACGACACAGGCCACAAGCGTCCAATGTAGCAGTTGTTTCATCGCTACGAAAAAAAAACGGGGGGGAAACACTCATCTTTAAAAAAAAAAAAAAAAAAAAAAAAAAAAAAAAAACAAAAAAAGAAACACTCATCTTTACTGGAGAGTGACTTCCGGAATTTAAGACGCGGAGTTCACTCAGAGATGAATGGCTTAGAGGCAGAGTGGACTAACTCCAAAAATTGACTTTCTGAGTTATCTATATCATTGGAAAAAAATCTTATTTTCACTTTTTAATTGGTTGCTAACTTCACTTTAATTTCGAAATGAGAGTAAAAACAAAATGGCTATCTCTGTTCAAACTTCTAATAGTTCTAAACTTTAACTCCATTTATCTCGAAACGCTTTTTTTTTTTTTTTTTTTTTATAACCATTCATGCGTTCTTAAGAGAATAAACATTCCAATTCACACTTTACAAAATTTTGACGTCACAGCAATTCTATTGGTACAATGTTTTAAAAGAATTCTCTACATAATCTCGTTAGGTACCACACAAAAAGAACTTTCACATATGATCAACGGATATTAGTTACTTACTGAGCTAGAATTGAGAGAGCTATCCCTTAGCCTGGGCTCCTGATCATCTGCACTAATGTGAAATTTGACGTCACAGCAATTCTATTGGTACAATGTTTCAAAAGAATTCTCTACATAATCTCGTTAGGTACCACACAAAAAGAACTTTCACATTTGATCAACGGATATTGGTTACTTACTGAGCTAGAATTGAGAGAGCTATCCCTTAGCCTGGGCTCCTGATCATCTGCACTAATGTGAAACCGACGCTGAAACTCACTTGCTGCAAAATCCACCTGAAATAAAATAAAATAGAGAAGAGTTAAGTAATAGAGAACTATTTAAAATAAATATTTTAAAATTGAAAATGTATGTACTTACACCTAGTTTCAAGAAATTATGTTGTTGTTGTTGTTGTTGTTGTTGTTAGCAAATGTCGGGTTTTTTGACTACTAGGTCATTTTACCTCTGGCTTCCCAATATTTACCTACAATGTCATTGCTGGCTTCCAAGGCAGGACAGGAGTTCAGGTAAAATATTTTAAAATTGAAAATGTACTTACACCTAGTTTCAAGAAATTATGTTGTTGTTGTTTGCAAATGTCGGGTTTTTTGACTACTAGCTTCACAATATTTACCTACAATGTCATTGCTGGCTTCCAAGGCAGGACAGAAGTTTAGATGAACTGAGTTCATAGGACTGTTTAAGGAACATCAGGAACAAATAGGAGAAGATTTTAGACCAAAGCGGTGGAGATGTTCAGCCAAACAGTCATGCCCAGTGAGCAGTCGAAAATGAGCAACAGCGGCCTTTCTCGGTAGATTAGGGATGATGTCATGGGTGTTGAGTATTTGCTGTCACTTTTTTTCTTGTCCCTCGTTACGCAATCGTTTGTTGTGTGAGGTTTGCCAGAGAGAACGGTAACTGCTATGGTCTTATCGTCCCGAAATCGAAGAGAGAAGAAAGACAGGACAGGAGAAAGCCAGCCGTTCCGAGAACGAACATTATATAGATTAGGGATGATGTCATGGGTGTTAAGTATTTGCTGCCACTTTTTTTCTTGTCCCTCGTTACGCAATCGTTTGTTGTGTGAGGTTTGACAGAGGGAACGGTAACTGTTATGGTCTTATCGTCCCGAAATCGAAGAGAGAAGGAAGACAGGACAGGAGAAAGCCAGCCGTTCCGAGAACGAATATTATCCCATCAGGATAAAATCCGCCCCGGGCCGTATCTAGGATTTTAGAGGGGGGGGGGTACGAGAGTCCAAACACTAATGGACCGGGGTGGAGAGGATTGAACGAACGGTGTGAGTTCAAAGTTTTGATTATATAGATAATAGATTTATTGATTACTTTCTTTTTACAACAATCTTTTCATGTTCCACTAAGTACATGGGACGAGTTGTCCAGATCACGGCACCACTAGTTATCTCTTGTGTTTAATGAGTAGGTAGAACATAGTATTACTTACCGCAGAGTTATTACTAGACATTGTATGATGAACAGTGGGTCGCTCCCATTGAGTACATCTGGCGATATGATTGACATAGTAAGTACGACCATTGGCATCGGTTCTCTCTTCCCAACCAGGAGGTAGGGCACCTTGTTGTTCCACACCGCCTATGAACAGGGGCTGAAATCACAATATACACATGTATCTATTAATATACAGTATACATAATATGTAAAGAACTTTCTATTGAATCCATCTTGCTTCAAGAATGTTTGCTGCACACAGAATGTCAAATCAACCAATGTCTTCTATTTAAAATATAAATACACATTTTAAATAGAAGACATTTTTTTTTCTTGTTTTTTTCTTTTTCTTTTTTTTTTTCTTTTTTTTTCTTTTAATGGCGAAGCTGTTAGTTACCTGGGCTGGAGTTTCCACTATGGACTCAGTGGAGGCATCCACTATAATCCAAGAGTCTGGATCAGCACTCTCCCTATGTCTCGATACCTCCAAGTTAGTCTCGTGATCACTAAGTCTCAAATATGCATGGTACAACTCCAGGAATCCTTTCACCTTGGATCTGGCACTGAAAATACAACAGAACAAGTTAGTCTCATGATCACTAAGTCTCAAATATGCATGGTACAACTCCAGGAATCCTTTCACCTTGGATCTGGCACTGAAAATACAACAGAACAAGTTAGTCTCATGATCACTAAGTCTCAAATATGCATGGTACAACTCCAGGAATCCTTTCACCTTGGATCTGGCACTGAAAATACAACAGAACAAGTTAGTCTCATGATCACTAAGTCTCAAATATGCATGGTACAACTCCAGAAATCCTTTCACCTTGGATCTGGCACTGAAAATACAACAGAACAAGTTAGTCTCATGATCACTAAGTCTCAAATATGCATGGTACAACTCCAGAAATCCTTTCACCTTGGATCTGGCACTGAAAATACAACAGAACAAGTTAGTCTCATGATCACTAAGTCTCAAATATGCATGGTACAACTCCAGAAATCCTTTCACCTTGGATCTGGCACTGAAAATACAACAGAACAAGTTAGTCTCATGATCACTAAGTCTCAAATATGCATGGTACAACTCCAGAAATCCTTTCACCTTGGATCTGGCACTGAAAATACAACAGAACAAGTTAGTCTCATGATCACTAAGTCTCAAATATGCATGGTACAACTCCAGAAATCCTTTCACCTTGGATCTGGCACTGAAAATACAACAGAACAAGTTAGTCTCATGATCACTAAGTCTCAAATATGCATGGTACAACTCCAGAAATCCTTTCACCTTGGATCTGGCACTGAAAATACAACAGAACAAGTTAGTCTCATGATCACTAAGTCTCAAATATGCATGGTACAACTCCAGAAATCCTTTCACCTTGGATCTGGCACTGAAAATACAACAGAACAAGTTAGTCTCATGATCACTAAGTCTCAAATATGCATGGTACAACTCCAGAAATCCTTTCACCTTGGATCTGGCACTGAAAATACAACAGAACAAGTTAGTCTCATGATCACTAAGTCTCAAATATGCATGGTACAACTCCAGAAATCCTTTCACCTTGGATCTGGCACTGAAAATACAACAGAACAAGTTAGTCTCATGATCACTAAGTCTCAAATATGCATGGTACAACTCCAGAAATCCTTTCACCTTGGATCTGGCACTGAAAATACAACAGAACAAGTTAGTCTCATGATCACTAAGTCTCAAATATGCATGGTACAACTCCAGAAATCCTTTCACCTTGGATCTGGCACTGAAAATACAACAGAACAAGTTAGTCTCATGATCACTAAGTCTCAAATATGCATGGTACAACTCCAGAAATCCTTTCACCTTGGATCTGGCACTGAAAATACAACAGAACAAGTTAGTCTCATGATCACTAAGTCTCAAATATGCATGGTACAACTCCAGAAATCCTTTCACCTTGGATCTGGCACTGAAAATACAACAGAACAAGTTAGTCTCATGATCACTAAGTCTCAAATATGCATGGTACAACTCCAGAAATCCTTTCACCTTGGATCTGGCACTGAAAATACAACAGAACAAGTTAGTCTCATGATCACTAAGTCTCAAATATGCATGGTACAACTCCAGAAATCCTTTCACCTTGGATCTGGCACTGAAAATACAACAGAACAAGTTAGTCTCATGATCACTAAGTCTCAAATATGCATGGTACAACTCCAGAAATCCTTTCACCTTGGATCTGGCACTGAAAATACAACAGAACAAGTTAGTCTCATGATCACTAAGTCTCAAATATGCATGGTACAACTCCAGAAATCCTTTCACCTTGGATCTGGCACTGAAAATACAACAGAACAAGTTAGTCTCATGATCACTAAGTCTCAAATATGCATGGTACAACTCCAGAAATCCTTTCACCTTGGATCTGGCACTGAAAATACAACAGAACAAGTTAGTCTCATGATCACTAAGTCTCAAATATGCATGGTACAACTCCAGAAATCTTCCGATTCAGGTACCCTCAAAAGAGCCAGTGTTATTGCTTGTGGCTTGACAGGGCTGGTTTTGTCTCAGTTTTACGTCCTCCAGCGAGACCAATATAAGTATGTATTACCTAGTACTAAACCCCACTAATAAATTCCTAGCACAGTTTCTTGATGCTAGTAAATATTCCAATTCCTATTTACAAGGAAGGACCTTTAGTTTCCATATAGTTTAGACAGCTCGTTTCAACCTCCTCAGTTTCTCTAAAATTCACCTGCAGCAGCTCTAGAAAGTCTGCACAATCAGGTTTATTCCAGAGAAAGTTGTGAGTCCATATATTATTCCATTGAGAGGATACCAAGAGGTGCCATCTAGGCCAGAGAGCTCGCTC
This sequence comes from Diaphorina citri, assembly GCF_000475195.1. Taxonomy (NCBI): domain Eukaryota; kingdom Metazoa; phylum Arthropoda; class Insecta; order Hemiptera; family Psyllidae; genus Diaphorina; species Diaphorina citri. Next base: position 192,175 of record NW_007377665.1, read on the forward strand.
TGGGGTCTATGAGGGATATTCAGGTACATAATTATGTCGTTGTACCCTACTTCCTGAGACGGACTTGACCATATTCCCATTCAAGTACCCTCAAAAGAGCCAGTGTTATTGTCTGTGGCTTGACAGGGCTGGTTTTGTCTCAGTTTTACGTCCTCCAGCGAGACAAAAAAAATAAGTATGTATTACCTAGTACTAAACCCCACTAATAAGTTCCTAGCACAGTTTCTTGATGCTAGTAAATATTCCAATTCCTATTTACAAGGAAGGACCTTTAGTTTCCATATAGTTTAGACAGCTCTAGCAGAAGGGAACAAGGACAGGCCCCAGTACCCGCAGTTTAGTCAGCGCTGATATATAGGACCAAGGACAGAGCCCAGTGCCCACATTTTAGTCAGCGGTGACACCTGTCATAGATCAATAAAATAATACGCTGCTCTAGTTTTCTCACCTCACCTAATGATAAGTCCATTATTACCTGTTTGATACTGAAATATTCATATGAGTACCTACAGTGTGAACAATAGAAATATGTGCACCCCTTGTGAATACAAATCATACAATTGGATTTCCTTTCATTATCCACTTTAAGCACACATAAAATTTTCTCACACCCGTTTTTCTTTCTTCCTAGGTATGTAAAATGTACATTCGTTATCTTCGACATGGACGTCAAACAGACCTATGCCAAAATCATCTTTTGCTTTTTTGAGGATTTGATAAAATATAAAAAAAAGCTTCAAAAGTATTTTATGGATTCAAAAATAAAACTGTTCAGAAGAGAAGGTTATAAAAAAGTGGTACCTACCCAGTTGATTTTTAGACAACCTTGTTTTAATTATCATCCTCAGGGGCCGATTGATCTGAAGGTCGCGGGTTTGTATCCCAATATTCCTTAAGTGTATCCCAATAATAGAAAAAAAAAAACAGAATTACCTCAACAGTGGGCCTTTACTTCTTACCTTCTTCCTGGTTTTGGTGAGGGCGGAATCTATGGTCTGATCTCCATTGACTGTGTTCAGGTCTATCCTGACATACGGGTCACTGGAACAGAAAGGGTCATTCATGCGAAAAATGAGTGTGATATGAATTTAACGTCTCTGCATATGCATAACTGCTGAGATTTCTAATGATGGAAGGTTTTACTCTTTAATTCGGCGAAAAGCTACCTACTCATAAGCCTGAAGGAGGCCCAGGAAAAGTCAGCAACATGCGATTTATCAGAGGAATTTAATCTTTGTTAGGTAGGTAGGTATGAAGTATAAAGATGAATATGTATGAAAACAAGACGCGAGGAGTGAATCACACATCACACACAGAGAAATGTGTTGGATCAGATTATGAATCAAAACAAATATTGTGATTGTATTCCTGGAATATACTCATCTCAATCAGTAATGTAGGTATGAAGTATAAAGATGAATATGTATGAAAACAAGACGCGAGGAGTGAATCACACATCACACACAGAGAAATGTGTTGGATCAGATTATGAATCAAAACAAATATTGTGATTGTATTCCTGGAATATACTCATCTCAATCTCAATAGGGCTTATTAAAGGTGAGATGTTCACGTTAGGGCTTAAAGAAAACAAAGGTCCATGGTATTTCTCTTTCTTTTACAACTCCACAATCCCGAGAAAGCCCGAGATGAATCGATTTGAAAAATACTTTACTGGTAAAATTATTTTTTTAAGCATTTTTGAGAGATAAAACTTGGGAGGTAAAATATAGGTAGGTACATTGCAATAAAAATAGACCTAAAATATCTCATTGTTGATCATTATAAAAATAATCTTACGACTATTTCGGTATTTGTTGTAGGTACATAATCTAGGTATCTACACAATGACTATTCCATATGTACAAGATTAGAGAGGCAAACCTACATTACCTACTTAATAACGTCATAGAACCTCTTCATAAACAAATCCGCCTATAGGCTATTTTATTATTATTATTCTTGCACGCGGGAGACCCGGGTTCGATTCCCGGCGGGGTCAAGAAATTTGTATCATGCAAATGTTCCGTGACTGGTTTTTGCGGGGCCCACTCAGCCTCGTGAGGAAAATGAGTAGCTATGACATAGGTATAAATGCGCATAGCGACCGGTGTCAGCATGGTAGGTAAACATTGGATTTTAGGATTATTGAGATATTGGGAAAATCCTACAATGCTGCAGTGAGCACCAAAGTTGTGACATAATAACACAAAGAAACTGCATTTACATTTACATTTATTATTATTATTTTTTCCAAAATGAAGTTTTTCTATGTTTGGAATCCTGACGAAATTGTCTACAGTTTAATGAGAACAGTTTGACGTCACACACAGAGAAATGTGTTGGATCAGATTATGAATCAAAACAAATATTGTGATTGTATTCCTGGAATATACTCATCTCAATCTCAATAGGGCTTATTAAAGGTGAGATGTTCACGTTAGGGCTTAAAGAAAACAAAGGTCCATGGTATTTCTCTCTTTCTTTTACAACTCCACAATCCCGAGAATGCCCCGAGATGAATCGCTTTGAAAAATACTTTAGATACTGGTAAAATTATTTTTTTAAGCATTTTTGAGAGATAAAACTTGGGAGGTAAAATTTAGGTACATTGCTATAAAAATAGACCTAAAATATCTCATTGTTGATCACTATAAAAATAATCTTACGACTATTTCGGTAGGTGTTGTAGTAACATAATCTAGGTATCTACACAATGACTATTCCATATATACAAGATTAGAGAGGCAAACCTACATTACCTACTTATAACGTCATAGAACCTCTTCATAAACAAATCCGCCTATAGGCTATTTTATTGTTATTATTATTCTTGCACGCGGGAGACCCGGGTTCGATTCCCGGCGGGGTCAAGAAATTTGAATCATGCAAATGTTCCGTGACTGGTTGTTGCGGGGCCCACTCAGCCTCGTGAGGAAAATGAGTAGCTATGACACAGGTATAAATGCACATAGCGACCGGTGCCAGCATGGTAGGTAAACATTGGATTTTAGGATTATTGAGATACTAGCTGAATCCCGCTAGTTCATCCCGAGGCATGGCCAAACTTGTGGAAAAGGCATGGCCGAACTTGTAGTTATCAAACTAAAAACTGTCTAGGTCTAGACTAATTGTATCATAGTAGAACCAAGATAGAAACATACATACCTGGCACCAAAAATGTCTTTTTTAGCTAAGGAATGTCCTGCAATGATGCGGAGTCTAATCTGCTCTGTAGGCTCCTCGGGCTGAAACAAACAAATAAAGTAGCTGATTGAATATTCTGGTTTGCCAGATATTTAATTTAATTTTTAATTTATTTAATTGAAAGATCTACAATACAATTTCACACGTGAATACAGGAGATCAGGTTACATAGTGAATAAAAAAAGGAAAAATACAATAAAAAAGCTATATGTTATTTGACATCTTGATTTGACAAAGATGGCTCCTCTTTCAGTGTGTGGTTATGCAAAGGGCTGAGCAAGGCAATTGTCGGCAATTGTCGTGTAAAGTTGGCGGGAAATTCGAAATTTTGATTTTTGCTGATCCTAGACCATAACCTGTGCTAAATAATGTATGTCGGTTTCCAAGATTTGATGAATCAGCGTGATATCGTCAGCAATTGGTCATCTAACTGACTGTTACTCGGACTTGATACATACCTATTAGCTATTAGTCATAATTTATTAATAGATACAATTTATGTAGTACAGCGATTCCCAAACTGGAGGCCGCGTATAGTAAAGGGGCCGAGTAGAAAAAAAGTTTGGAAACCGCTGATCTAGTATCAGTAATGTTTATGATTGATGATATCAAAAGTCAGTCAGCACGTGGCATGAACCTTGTTTCGAGATCCAATATGATGAGAAATTATTTCATTATACGGATAGGTAACGATTTGGGCTATCGCGTGCTGCTAAGATCACAACTTTTAACTGATTGTAATAATATTGAATTATTAGGTGTAGGTGTGTAAGGCACGTTAGAGTATACTTTGAGTTAACACGAAATGATATTATAAAGTAAGTATTATACGGTTGAATACGTCACAGTATCTATACATTACTTCATGTACCTACTTGTGAAGAAAATACAACTATCACAAAATGATTACTTTTGAACGAACCAAGTGTTATATAAAAATAAAAAGTAAATACATAGTTCGTATTTTAGAAAGTCTCTTGTATTAATATGTATTTATAAAATTAAGTCTAGAATAAAAATCAATCTTTCTCTTTTCAAAAGTCCAACTCAAATATTGAATTATGGTTGCAAAACATAAAACTTGTATCAATTTAAAGACAATAAAATATATCACAGATCCACTTCGCACACTAGTCACGACAAATCGATTATAATATTTAGACTGAACTGAAAATTTCAGCTCAAAGCAAATGACACTCGTTTTATCTACAAGTAGAAAACTACTTGATATTTCAAGATAATATTGACCCCCAAAAAAAACACTTCGTGTTAAAAAATTAACGTCAAGAGTTACCCTCCACAAAAAAGTACTGATATAAAAAAAAAGACGTCAATTACAATTTCACACGTAAATACAGGAGATCAGTTTACATAGTGAATAAAAAAAGGAAAAATACAATAAAAAAGCTATATGTTATTTGACATCTTGATTTGACAAAGATAGCTCCTCTTTCAAGGTGTTGTCTTGGGTAAAATAGGTACCACCATGAATTCAAGTCTTGGGTAAAATAGGTACAACTGATGTGGTCTGTGTTGCAGCATGCACATCCTGTAGTATGTATCTCATCAGATGGGGAATGAAAGGCACAATACTTGTCTTTCCAATGAGGTGCTGGGTCAGAGAACATGAAGCATTTATTATAATTCTTCATATTACAGAGTTGAGAATGAACCTAACACAATGCTAATTTTATGGCTTCTGTCTGCAAGACCTCCAGGAATGAACAAAATCAAAAGCATATACTTACAAGGCCATCCTCTGTATGAACAGGGATGTACCCATAGGATTGTGGCTGAAGCATTGCAACCTGTAACTTCTGTACCTATCCTCAGGCGAATCTCCTTGCCTATCTTGTTCAATAGAACACCAAAACACTATGGTTAGTTACTTCTTTGAGGTCCCTACTGATAAAATTTTCCTCTCTGCTAGGCAAGAAAGAACACACATAGTTGTACTTAGTGTAAATCTTGGATTTCTTTTCAACACATGCACATGAAAGTTCAATACAGAATACACAGGACACTACAATGCACAAAACACTTTGAGGAAAATTAAAATGGAAAATCCTGAGGAAAAACACTTCTCTTTTCTGCCAGAGATCCAGATTAGCCAGATAAATTTTGTTTCAAATTTTCAACCAATCAGCTGAGGGTATCTTCTTTGTACTGCGCATTCCACTCCGGATTAGCATACCTCTCTTGCGCCTGGAAATCTTTTCAAGTATAGACTTTATGCAGTGTATTTCCACGTCCTAGCACGTCCAGTAGGGTGGTTTAGAAGCTTGTATTACTCATTACCACCCAAGTCACCATCATTAACACGTCCTAGCACGTCCAGTAAGGTGGTTGGAGACATGCTACGGGATGGACATGCTAACGGCCAATGAGTCTAGAGACAGCCACACACCCACAGGATCGTAGGATGGAGGAGAGACAAGAATTTTCAATTTATCTTGAAATTTTAAGTCTTCTAGAGGAGGGCCTTTAATTTTTTTCAACTTGTTGTTTCAAGGCAAAGTTTCATCAGTAAATGTCTTGAAATTGAATTGACATTAAGAGCAAGGGCAAGGTAAACCTAGGCGAAAATTTTAGGTACCTACCTATAGCTATAGCCTATAGGTAGGTACTTACGTACATTACCTACCTACGAGCGAATGGGTGGGTAGGTAGGTACATATTTTTTAAGATCTTTCAAATACCTAGTCCGATTTTTTTAAAAGATGTTTGATAGAGGGAACTGTACCTAACTGCCAAGGTCTTATCGTCCCGAAATCGAAGAGAGAAGGAAGACAGGACAAAATTTTAGGTACCTACCTACCTATAGCTATACTGCTATAGCATAGCCTATAGGTAGGTACCTACTTACGTACATTACCTACCTACCGAGCGAATGGGTGGGTAGGTAGGTACATATTTTTTAAGATCTTTCAAATACCTAGTCCGATTTTTTTTAAAAGATGTTTGATAGAGGGAACTGTACCTAACTGCCAAGGTCTTATCGTCCCGAAATCGAAGAGAGAAGGAAGACAGGACAGGAGAAAGCCAGCCGTTCTGAGAACGAATTCAATCTATTTTAGATAACCCCGTCCCCCGTCCCAGGCGACAATCTAACCCGTGAGCTAGCGCTCACAAGGTAGACGGGTTCCCCTCTACGCTAACTGGACTGGCCCTGAATGTTTTAGTCAGATAAAAATAGGGATGTTTAGGTAAGTACCCATCTAAATTGAGAACTCTACCTATACGTACTACCAAGAGAGAGGATAAAAAGTTTTGTCAGGTGTGGGGTTCGAACCCACGCTCCCAATTGGGAACCAGAGCTTAAATCTGGCGCCTTAGACCCTTACACTTATCTAGCACAGAGATGGACTGTGCGGACTGCGGATAAGTGTGCGTGGACCTTAAAGGTACACAAGCGTGTTTACTGGAACTTGGGAAAACGTCTCAGTCATAAATATGATCTTGCTGTTTTGAGTTTTGATGTTTCGAGGCAATGTGCCCATAATGGAAGCTGCACTGCCTCTTTGAATAGTTTGAAATTTTGAATACACAATTTCTGAATCAAATATAAGTGGAAGTTGGCCTGAGGCACTGCTGTGCGCTCAGATACCAAGACAAAGCACCTCGAATCAATAAGAACATAACATAATTATGATACCTAACTGATAAGCGACTAGTGCCTGTACGTACAGTCCCATACTACACACTGCGTGGTACAACATAAGTGTCGATATAAGATATTACTTATTAATCATACTGATCATGGCTTCATTATAATTCAATCAAGCTCCTATTCAACTCAGAAAATTATTTATTAGTGTTCAAAGTAGAAATGTAAGGGACGTTTTTTCTTTCCAAGACGAAAAAAGAGTGGTTTAATGTTTTTTATTTCGTACCTGTCTGTAGTAATGCAGCAACTGCTTACATGAGACTCGTGTGGTCTGTGTCGGTTTAGATTACACCACTGGATTTATCTCATATGAAATTATAAATAGTAATTGTATGATGATGATACCAAATGGATTATACAAACATACAATACAGGCTATCCTTAACATCAAGGAAAGTAAAATACAAAACCTCAGTTAATGCTTTCCTAGTATAGACCTAGTTCTGATATTGTGAATGGAAGATTATACAGATTTCATGATACAGTATAGGTATGAATTGAAAAATCATTCAAGTACCTACTCATTCTATCACTATGCCCACCACTCACACTCAAAGTATTTCTTATGAATGCATTAGCATGGGAGATGGTGATAATATTACCTAGTAGGTAGGTAGGTACCTAGATTAATATGTTGCCAGCCTAGTCAGCTTGGAGGGTAGCGCGTCTGTCTTGTAAGCGCGAGGTTGCGGGTTCGATTCCCGGTGGGGTCGAAGATTTTTCGGCTCCATGCTTGAAGTTCGGAGTGCACTCAGCCTCGCGATGATAATGGAATAGCTACTATAATTGAGTAGCAAACAGTGGCGGTATTATTTTAGAGTAGGTAAAAAGATTATTGAAATATGCAAATTGATTGGAAAGTAGGAGAGACACTTGTCACACTTATGGTGGATTTCACCAATGACTTAATCAGAGATTTCACTAATGGGAGAATTTTTAATAATCCAAAAAGGACTTTTTAGTGCTACAAACAGGAGTTTTTAAAAATTCCTCCTTTTTGGATCACTAAAAACTCCTTTTTGGACAATTGAAAATTCTCCCATTAGTGAAATCTCTTATTAAAGCATTAATGCTGTGATATCCACAATAGTTGTGAAAAAGCTCTGCTTTACCATAAATTTTATTTGAGGGGAACACTCAAACAGTCTGACTGTCAGACAGTTAGACTGTCTAGGTCTGTCAGACCATCTAAGAAACCTAGGTCTGAAGCTTTTTCTATCACACATGTTCTGATGGTCTGAGCTTGTATGGCTAACATTAGAATCATCACTGGTCTTTTTATTCCCTATTATTTGACTTGTAATGATGCCACTGGTCACTACTCAGTTACATTTACATCTACTCAACTTTTTTCAGAGTGAGCATTCCAAAATCCAAGCACAAACTCACTATGAATTTTGTTACTCCCAAAGACCTCCATCACCCAAGCTTAGTGTTATCTCCATCACCCAAGCTTAGTGTTATCTCCATCACCCAAGCTTAGTGTTATTTCCACTTGGACATGGGTGGTTGGCTATTTATAGACAGGCATAAACTTATCAATAATAATTTAATAATTGTTATTAGAAAATTAAAGCAGGTAGGATGCCTGAGGTAAAATTTCAACTAGCCTAGAAGTACCTCTAGTGTCTACTTACTTAGTTTAAATAGATGGATTTATCAAGGATAAGTAGGAGTACCTAGGTAGGTTTAGACTTTAGATGAATCCTGTATAATGGCTAGGTTTAAATAGATGGATTTATCAAGGATAAGTAGGAGTACCTAGGTAGGTTTAGACTTTAGATGAATCCTGTATAATGGCTAGCACAGTGTGCTATGAGTAATAGAGTTTATGCATCATCACAATTCCTATTCCTTGCTCTAATTATCAAGTATGTGAACAGAAGACATCAGAGACTAGATTACTTGTCTATTACTATTCTACATACAAGAGGGGATCCAACATTTCAAAATTGCACTTTAGAACAGCTACCTATTAAAATAATAATAATAAAAAAGGAATTTAATTTTCTATTTACCTGCCTACTCAGTTTTTAGACTGATTGTTCATGTGATAGAAGATTAACATCACTTTATGATTATGATTACCAAGTCTTTAATGATAGGGGTTTCATCTTTTAAAAAATCTTGCCTCCTCAAATTAACCTCATCCAGCCTGGTTGGGTCTGAGAAAAGCCAACAGCACATAATTGCTCAGATGGAAACCCATCCAGGAAACAATCAGACATATGATATATCAATCTTTTATTAGACGAACTGCTCAACTATTGAGTTGCCAATATTAGACACAGTATACTAAGTCAGACACAAATGTTATAAATTTCCATTGGAAACACTGGCACTGGTGGATTGAATATGCTTTCATTGCTGTCTAGGTATTTGAGGGGAGGGAAATAAACTTACCAGTTGTAGTTCAGATAGAAGAGGAGGTACCACTACAGATCTGCGGTTCGGCCGACGAGGTCTGTTTAGTCCATAACTGCCAGTAGACCTTCTTCTCTCCCTCTCCTCAGCCTGACTGTTACGTCCTGTATGGAGCAGTCCCGTGGCTGATAGGATACCACTGATCCGTCTGGTCCTAGTAGACATAGCGAGAGCTATTCAGTCTATCTGATATGGGACAGTCTAGGCCAGTGTTACTTGTGACATCTGATATGGGACAGTCTAGGCCAGTGTTACTTGTGACATCTGATATGGAGTAGACATGACGGACTATACAGTCTATCTGATATGGACAGTCTAGACCAGTGTTACTTGTAACGTCACAGTTATCTCATTATTCCAAGCATTGTGTCTTTATTCATTCTTATATTAATTTTTGTAGGTATTATTAGGCGATTTAAAAGTTATGTATATCAAAGTTTTGACTCACTTGGGAATTGAACCAGTATATTCCTCTTTCAAAGGCGATTTCAATTGAGAAAATCTCCAGAGAAAATAGGTGAGATATTAAGGTAGAAGTTATACACAGGGCTAAGCTTTAGGTTAGGCTAAGCTAGAAAAATAGAAAGAAAAAATTCGAAAGATATACCTACCTATTTTTTTCTTCTTCTATTTTTCAAGCTTAGACTATCCTAGACACAATACATCCCATTTATGGGTTCTATTATTAACCCAGGCAATTGGGCATGCTACGGCACTATTGTAGCAGTTGTTTCATTGGTACAAAAGCACTAAATAAAAACGGCTGTGAAACACTCATCTTTTGTATGTAGGTATCTATGTACCTAGTAGGTACCTACGAAGAAAATAATTGTCTGACGTGCTCAGCGCCTCAGCATAATATCAAAAGAAAACAACTTTAAATTGGCCAGTAACTTAAATTCTCGGAAATCAAGGCTGTCCCAGTACATAAACACACCCTGATGATTTCCCGCCGCTATTTTCAAACTGAAAAGAAATTTTTACTTTCCTTATCCTTTAGGAACACGCTCAAACAGTCTGACTGCCAGACAGTTGGACTGTCTAGGTCTGTCAGACCATCTAAGAAACCTAGGTCTGACTGTCAGACAGTTGGACTGTCTAGGTCTGTCAGACAAACAAAATATCTCGAGAATGGTAAGAGCTAGAGACTTGAAATTTGGTATATATGTAGCTGTCAAATGTGACAAGGATGCGACACGAAACTTTTGGTTAAGACCGGTGCAACGGTTGAACATCACACAAAATAAAGGGTGTCCCAATAAGAATGCAAGATTTGAAAGGGTCATAAAACTTTTTTATGCGTTATTTTATCTTGCCCAATCTTCGACATATTGATTGTAAACATATCAAAATTAGTCGTCATGGAGTCTAAAACGGTTCAACACCACGTTAGCATAATAAAATCGACAAATTATCACTTTTGCGCGTGCATTTTCCTAGTCGAAATCGTGTCATTTTTCGTTTTGTGGTGACGAAAAATGGCCTCGATTTAATCTCATTTTACCTCCCTAGACTTCTTTCTGCGGGGGTATCTAAAGTCACTTAGGTATTTAGTATTTATTAAAGGTCCCTGCAGGTCAATAATTGCGTCTTGCGGCCTTGAAAAAAAAAATCAATCAATCAGAGACAATCAACATGTAAATTAGCAATCATAATCATGAACACTCATTAATCAGTAGGTATGTATGTTGTGGAACACAACAACACTCTCGATTGATTTATTTATAATTAAAGGCATTTAAACATTATAGGTACCTATTAGTAAGTATTTTGTTAAGGCGTAAGCGTTTTATTAATTCTGAAATACCTACCGAGTTGTTACTTTTTAGCTGAATATTTCTGATTCTTTACTTTCCATTATTTTTTGGTCACTTTGGATTAAGTGCAATACGGCAATGCTCCTCTCAAAATCTATAGAGTAAGTATACAGAGTGTTTCAAAAGTCCGGGGACCC